>NC_071269.1:24060574-24088074 GCF_023375685.1 Ictalurus furcatus
ACCCGTTAAAGATGAAGAACCCACTGAAGAACCCGTTAAAGATGAAGAACCCGCTGAAGAACCCGTAAAGTTTCTGGATTTGGCCTTTTTTTTTTTAAGAATAAATATATATATATATATATATGAAATGAAACCCATGTTGCTTAAGAAGAAGACGTTTGGTTTGTCTCGGTACATGTCTTGATTTCTGCTGAAGTGTTTGTGTGTGTATTGCCATTTGCCTTTGGCTGTGTGCACTAATTACGGCTGATGGCTCACGGTGACACGGTGTGACAGCTCCGAGTCCAAAAAAGAGAAACGCAGCGCACTTTAGTGCAGAGTTTCTCTGTTCGAAAAGTTCAATAAAGTTGAACAAAGCTGACAAAGTGCTTTCAGCTACACGACACAAATAACGGAACAAAACAGCAGAAGATAGCAAAAAGTATAACTCTAAAACTCGATGTCATAAAGCACATATAATCAGGTCCAAAAGTCCGAGTCCACTATGAGCGCTGCGTATTTCATCATTTATCAAAAACTAATACAATTCTGTCCAAGAAAACTTCTGAAAAAAGAAGAGTCCATTATTCTTTTACGGAGGAGTAGATCTGCCAGGACGATACGAATAACGGCATGATGCAATGAAATAATGAAATGAAATGAGAAAACAATAATAAGGTAAATACACATGCACTGCTATTCACGGTGCCGCTCGTGTGACAGATAGAAATGTTTCGTAAAACTTTTTGGCTAAATGATGCTTGTGTTAGTTGATGCATGTCAGTAATGGCACACTACATCTTTATATATTTTTTTGAATTTTTTAAAATACATCCATCCATCTTCTATACCGCTTTATCCTTTTCAGGGTCACGGGGAACCTGGAGCCTATCCCAGGGAGCAAGGCGGGGTACACCCTGGACAGGGTGCCAATCCATCTCAGGGCACAATCACATACACACTCATTCGGACACTTTAGACACACCAATCAGCCTACCATGCATGTCTTTGGACTGGGGGAGGAAACCGGAGTACCCGGAGGAATCCCCGTAGCACGGGGAGAACATGCAAACTCCACACACACAGGGCCACGGTGGGAATCGAACCCCCGACCCTGGAGGTGTGAGGCGAACGTGCAAAATGTCCGCAATTACAGACGTTTTGGATGCGAAAAGAAAAGTAAATATACTACTAGAGAAGCCTAGTGTCTGTTTCAGTTCATAAACGCACATAACACAGTTCCATCATCACATATTGTTGCCATATGGCAACAATTACATTTTACTATTTAACCTTGATAAGTCATCAATGATAAAATTTCTTAAATATGAAGGTGTATAATTAATGAAAGTGCATATTTTTTGTTGCTTTTTTTTTTTTTTTTTTTTTTTAAAGTGAGGAATAGAATAGAACGGTTATAGGAAATGTGTTTTATTCCTCATACATGACAACAATTTGCAGGAGTACTTCCTGCCATCGCTTACGTTACAGCAGCTATAAATCTTTCTCCCACTTTCCAGGCACTCGTTTTTGCTTGCCATGTTACCAAGAAACTTCAAAAAGAATCTCACAAATGTAAAGTCACAACTTTACCTCAGATTTTTACAAAGCCCTTGCGACTGGAGACTCCTTCCATAAACGTTAAATAACCTCTCCTTACATAAAACGTCACCGGTCAACTATTATACCGTTATCTTGGTTAAATAGTAACATATTTGTAGCCATTTATTCCCGTGAATGGGCCGTAGCAATGATAAGAAACCAGAAAACGTGCATTAATAGAAACCCGTGATGTGCAGCGACCAATCAGAATTGAGAATTCGCCAGTGAAATGTTTTTATACATGACTGTGTATCATACGGTGTCAGAAACTGTATCAGTAACGATGTCGTTTGAGGTCAGGGAATGCATACTTTTGGGCCATACTGCATAAACAGCACAGACTTTCTCTCTTACACACACACACTCACACACACACACACACACCGTGCTCTGTGTGAGTTCAGGCGGGTTGTCGTTGATGTCGGTGATGGCGATTAGCGCCGTGGCTGTGCTCGACAAACCGAAGTTCAGATTCCCCTCCATATCTGTTGCCTCGACGATCACTGTGTACTGAGGAACTCGCTGAGACACACACACACCACACACACACACACACACACACACACAGGGAGAAAGAAGAGCAGTGAGTTAAACAGATAGATGAACAGCTCTGTGCTACAAATGCCTTTTTATTCTGACAGAGTGCAGTAACAGGATTTTACAGCTTCTGCACACACACACACACACACACACACACACACACACACACACACACACACACACACGAATGCTGACACTGACGCTTTATATTCACCTCAGCATTTTCCAGGTGTGTGTGTGTGCGTGCATATCTGTGTCTCTATTTATTGCTCTGCACTAACACGACTCTACATCGCTCACTTTAATAAGAGAGAACGAGGGAGAGACAGACAGAGCGTGAGAAAGACAGAAGGCGCGAAAGAGGCAGAAATCTGGATTGTATCATGATCTGTTTGAACCCTTTACCCTTCCTGCAGCTGCATTATGTGTAATTACGTTATTATGGGATCGTCAACTTACTGTGTACAAAAGTGCACTAGCAACTAGCTAGCAATCAGTTAGCCTATCGCAGCAGGAATTCACGTAATGTTTAACTGAGTGTTTAACAGGCAAACTGAACTTCTCTTAGATCGTCGACGTCGTTGCCGTAGACTGTCCAGACGGTCGACGCGGCTACTGTACAGTCCGACTATGACTAGTACGCAAAAGTAGCTTTCGTATGAAGGAAATAGGGACGATATCAACAACAGCTGCAGGTCGTTTTTTAAAGTAATGATCGATCCATCCGCTTAGGAAATTTGAGCATTCTCCGTCGTACACGTAGACGTGTCGCCTCGGGACTGCTGGAATAATAGGGGAGGGGTTTAAGAGGAAAACGTAAATAAAGCACACCACCCTCACTACTCATACACATCACCATTAACATTCATGACTTACCATTAATAACCATGCACTCTGTTACTATTCTGTTACACAGTATACAGACAACAGACAGATAGAACTAATAGATAGTGTGTGTGTGTGTGTGTGTGTGTGTGTTTACCTCCCTGTCGAGTCCAGCTGCGACAGTAACAATGTCTCCTGTCTCTCTGTTAATAGTGAACATGTTTGGGATCGGGATGTGCGGGGTCTGCTGGAGAATCCGGTAATGCACCATGCCATTAGAGGTGGTGATGTCATCAGCATCGTGCGCTGTTACTGTCATCACTGTCGTACCTTGTGACACACACACACACACACACACACACACAGTTAACGACCCCAATTAGGCCAGTTATAAAGACACATAAACACACACCTTGATAAAAAAAAAAATAATAATAATACTAAGTGTTTGGAGAAAATAAATAGAACTAAATAGAATAGATATACAGGAATTAAAAAAAAAAGTTATTAAAGTTATAATTACATGCCTGGTTTAATCGGTTATCAGGTTTATGATGCTTTTTCATGCTTTTGTATACAATAACTATGCTTTATTTTACTTTAGTATATGTTAATACATGATAATATGCTTTATTAAACCACAGCGCTGTTGAATTCTGGAATCCGATTGGTCGATTTTCTATAACAGCAGCTCTGACAATAGTGCAGCTGAACATCCCAGGTTCATACTGAATAAATGCGCTCGTTCTAATACGTGATCATTTCTCTGAACGTACACAGGGACTCGTATGACAGGCACGCCACATAATCCACGACTAATAATAAACTGAATAAAAACATGCTGTTGTTTAATAAATGTGCGATCACTGCGTTGGTGAAGGTTTCTGTAAGGATACGATTAGTAATAATGATACGTTTCATTTATATAGCGCCTTTCCGGAGCTCCAGGACGCTATATCAGTGATATATAGACGATGAACAATCATGGACAAACACACACAGTGTGAAAAATAATGAGCGACCAAACACAGAAAAGAAACACACAGTAGAGTCAGTGAGAAAATGCATTATAACAGATTAGGACGGATAACACGGAGAAAACAGATACGCTTTTAATTGGGATTCGAACTCGGAGATGGACGTGATGCTAATGATAATCCCAGATTTTAGGTGCTATAACACTGAAAGACCTGCCACCCATGATTGAGAGACGAACCCTAGGGACAGAGGACAGTCTGAGCCCAGAGGACCTGAGAGAGCGGGTCAGGTTGTAGCACATAAGTGGTGCACTGAGATGCCAAAGCGTGAAGTGATTTAAATGTGAGCAGGATTATTTTATATTTAATGCGAAATGAATCCGGGATCGAAGTAACGTGAGCTGAGCGCTCGGGATGTGTGAGGAGTCTAGACGCAGAGTTTTGAATATACTGCAACTTAGCAATAGAATCCGCAGGCAGACCGACGAGGAGAGCGTCGCGGTAGTCAAGCCGTGAGGAAACAAATGCATGAACCGGTGTTTCAGCGTCTTTGAGGCTAATGAAAGGACGGAGGCGAGCAACGTGACGCAGGTGAAAGAAACCAATTTTAGAAACGGAGTTTATATGAGCTTTAAAAATGAGGGAGGGATCAAAGATGATGCCTACATTTATTTTTTACAGTACTAGATGGTTTAATGAGAGTGCTATCGATGGCACAGGTAAGGTCATAGAGGATATGTTTAGTAAGTCTTTAAGGTGTTCCGATAATAATGATCACAGTTTTGTCCATGTTAAGTTTTAAAAAATAGGAGTTAAGCCATCCGTTTATTTCATTTACACCTGCTGATCGTGGACTGGTCTGGAGAGCGGGAGCAGATCTACAAGCTGTATAGATTTGAATGTCATCGGCATAACTGAAACCGTGACAGCAAATAAGTTGACCCAAAGGCGGTATATATATAATAAATCGTAGCGGTCCAAGAACTGATCTCTGAGGGACACCTAATTTTAAAGATACAGTAGGCGACTTATAATCCTGCATAGAAATGTAGAACTGTCTATCCATGAGATAAGAAGTAAACCAGGAAAGAGCAGCACCGGTGACACCGATATCCGAGAGACGGGAGAGAAGCAAGTCATGACAGACAGTATCAAAAGCGGAACTAAGATCGAGTAATAGAAGAATGGAAAGAGAACCGGAGTCGCTAGAAAGCAGTAGGTCGTTGACAACCCTTACGAGGGCAGTTTTGGTACTATGGAGAGGACGAAAGCCAGACCGAAAGGGGTCAAAGAGATTATTTTGAGCAAGGAAAGATTGGAGCTGGGAAGGCAACAGTACCTTCCAGTAGTTTAAGTAGTAGAGGGAGAGAAGCAGAAGCTAAAGATCTGTTTATGACGTGAGAAATAGGTGCAGAGAGGACAGAATGACAGCATTTGAGGAGAAATGTTGGAGCAGGATCAAGGTGGCACGATGAAGAACTGGATTTCAGTATTGAGTCACTGACAGAAGAGGGGTTCGTAGGAGTACAACTAGACAATTGTTGACAAGAGTGGTCAGGCAGAAAACTAATATCTGAGGCCTCGCCTATAAAGCACTGACAGACAGCATTCATTCATTCATTCAGCATTGATCATTGTGGAAACATAATTGGAGTTCAGAGCAGTCTTGTATGCATTGAGGTGATCAATGAGAGCTAGATGGTAAACAGTAAGGACAGCTCAAGCCGTCTGCCAATGACTTTTAAGGCCCGGAGCTCAGGTGGTATACCAGGGGGACGTGTTGGAAGACGGGACAGGCCTAGTCTTAATCGGAGCATGCTTATGCAAAATATCACAAATAACAGAGTGGTATTTTGAGAGTATCATTGAAGGACAGGAGATATCAAAAACATCAGAAATTGTAGAGGAAGCAATGGAAGCAGAGAGTAATGTGGCATGAACAGATTTAAGGTCCCGATAGGATATCAATGTGTTATTGCATTTCTTTTGAGCAGGTAGACAGACTAAATTCAATGAGCTTATGATCAGATAGGCCAGTGTCAAAAGAAGAGACTGAAGCAATATCAAATCCAGATGTACAGATTAAATCAAGAGTATGACCATGAATATGAGTAGAAAAAGTCACGTTTTGAGTCAGATTGAAACAGTCAAAAACAGACAATCATGAATCCACATGAATATTAAAGTCACCAAGCAGGAGGACACGTGATGACGAAGCGCAGGCAAGAGTTAGGAGTTCACTGAGTTCGGAAAGTCAGATTGAACCTGAGGAGGATGATATATTAGTATACTTGTGAGAGGACAGTGAAAGTCAGCCTTCAGGACCATATATTCGAATGTATTAGTGTTGTGAAAGTCAAGTTGGGCGAGACGAAGATCATTTCGAGAGATGACAGCAAGGCCACCCCCCTTGACATGTAGCCGCGGTCTGGACAGGTGTCTGTAACCATCTGGTGTAAGGAGGCTCAGCTGCACGTAATCACCAGGTACTTGCCAGGTTCAAATTTTTTGTCCGTGATTATTTTGTTGAGGTATGAGGCTTTCAGAGATGGAGCGGCAGTTCAGAAGAGCAAAATGACGATGTAAAGCATCAGGGTTGATCAGCGATTTATAGCGATCCTGCAGGCAGTAAGATGGTGACTTAGACTAAGGCCGGGCCCTGTTGTTAGACCAGATGCACGGGATAGTAGCAGTGAGTGTTCAGGGATACTCTGGATACTCGCAGACGACGAGTAATCCCAAGCGTCTGACGATACTCATATGTCGCAGAATCAAGACGCGGATGGCACTTTAAAGCCCTGAGTTGGGATGCTGAGTATCCCATCTCCATTTCAGTTTTATCACCAAAAATGATGCAGAATAGGAGCATTTGCCTGAGGCATATTTATGCTGACAGATATGACGTGGACCACTAGCGATACCTCGTTACCCAGACCCCGACTATCAAATCACCAATATACAGCTCACCAAGAGGATGGCAACCCATCCAAACAGTAAGCAGTAAACAATTAGCACAGCTGATACAGAGAGCGTTAACTCACCCACCAGCCGAGCCGGAAGTGGTGGACATAATGGGGTGAGAGCTCGTAGCAGGCCGACAGCCAGACAAGCATCAAACAGCGAGATAAAACACAAAAGTATCCAAAAGAGTCCAAAACTGAAAACGTTGCCGGTCTAGGAACCAAAAAAAATGAAATAATCCACACAAGGCACATACAAGACAGACAAATCAAACAAAAGTCCGGGTGCAACGCGACTTCAAAATATGCCTCCGATTCTTCATGGCGTGGATTCCACAAGATGTTGGAACCATTCCTTTGAGATTGTGGTCCATGTTGACTTGACTGCATCACGCAATTCCTGCAGATTTTTCAGGTGCACGTTCATGCTGCGAATCTCCCGTTCTACCACATCCCAAAGGTGTTCCATTGGATTCAGATCCGGTGACTGGGAAGGCCACTGAAGGACTCATTGTCATGTTCATGAAACCAGTTTGAGATGACTTTGCTTTGCTTTGGGACATGTTGCATTATCATGCTGGTAATAGCCATTAGAAGATGGTAAATTGTGGATATGAAGGGACGCACATGGTCAGGAACAATACTCAAACAGTCTGTGACATTCAAGTGATAATTGATTGGTATTAACAGGCCCAAAAAAAACATTCCCCACACCATTTCACTACCTCCACCAGCCTGGACTGTTAACACGAGGCAGGTTGGGTCCATGGATTCATGCTGTTGGTGCCAAAATTCTGACCCTACCATCTGTGCACCTTAGCAGAAAGAGATTCATCAAACCAGGCTACGTTTTTCCAGTCTTCAACTGTCCAATTTTGGTGACTCTGCCCACTGCAGCCTCAACGTTCTATTCTTTGCTGACAGAAGTGGAACCCGACGTGGTCTTCTGCTGTTGTAGTCCATCTGCCTCAAGGTTTGACGTGTTGTGCATTCTAAGATGCTTTTCTGGCACCCTGTGATAAACGCCAAGCATCAATTTAAAGTTCTGGGGTTCAATTCCCATGTGGTGCAACTTCTTAAAAGTGTGTGTAATATTGCATCATTCCTTTCCATGGGTCAGAGCTTAAGACGTTTGGACTACTGATTGGAAGGTCGTGAGTTCAAATCCCAGCACAGCCAAGCTGCCACTGCTGAGCCCTTGAGCGAGGCCCTTAACCCTCAAATGCTGTGTTGTATAAATGAGATACATGTAAGTCGTTCTAGATAAGGGCATCTGCCAAATGCCATCAATGTAAATGTTAATGTTCTGTCAGCTCGAACTCGTCTGGCCATTCTCCGTTCTCTATCCTCTATCATCAGCAAGGCGTCTTTGTCCACAGAACTGCAGCTCACTGGATGTTTTTTTCTTTATTGCAGCATTCTCAGTAAACTCTAGAGACTGTTGTGTGTGAAAATCCCAGGTCAGCAGTTACAGAAATACTCAAATCAGCCTGTCTGGCACCAAAAATCATGCCACGATCAAAATCACCGAGATCACATTTTCCCTATTCTGATAACATGCATCTGCATGATTTTATGTATTGCACTGCTGCCATATGATTGGCTGATTAGATAATAGCATGAATGAGTAGGTGTGCTAATAAAGTGCTCAATGAGTGTATATGACAGAGTAGTGCTAATATAGTTGTAGTTCACACTTCCACCATTAGGGGGCACAATGCATTTCAGCAAAGAACATTTAGCTAAAAATACAACACAACACGCACACACACACACACACACACACACACACACACACACTGCAAAACTTTCGTAGTTGTCGATATATTTGGCGGGGAAATGTTGCATGCTTTGTGAAACCCCAAATAAGATCTGAAATCTCTTGACGAATAGAGCAACGTCGCACAAATTGTTGTGTGAGCAAAACCTGTTGGGTTTGCACTCTGCTATCTCTCAGATCCAATTATCTCTGGGAGGGTAAAAATAAATCGTGTCATTATCCAGCTGACGTGTTGGGAAAAAAAGAGAGAGAGAAAAAAACAATATACGTCAGGATAGAGGTGGAGAACGAGAGACGAATCTGTCTATCCGTCCAATTCATCTCTTTCTTTTTCTGTAGCATTGCGTTATTTCATCATCTCTGATGCAAGAAATGGTGCTATGGTGGGCATCATTATCCCTAGAGAAACACTCTCTCTCTCTCTCTCTCTCTCTCTCACACACACACACACAAACACACACACAGTGATACAGTCATTCACGATAGCTTCAGGTTACATCTTGGCAAACAGACTCCTCTATTCTGCCACATACAAAAAAAGTGAATGATGAAGTAGTTGCAAAAAGTACGAGGAGTTGGACTGGGCAGCGTCTGTCCTCCCTACGTGAAAGCGTCTGTCCCGACACATAACAGCCTAATGACACCTTGTAATGGTCCTCATTTTGGACTATGGACACAATGAAAACTACTTCAGTTTTCAGCCTAGAATTATTGCTTAAATTCATCACGCCTCCTAATGGTGGAAATGTGAACTGCACCTACATTTGTACTATTCAGCCGTACAGTATAAATGCACGTATTTAGAGTTAATAAATGTAATCACAGGATAACTATCATATATCAAGTCAGATTTTAGTCTGTGAATCATGTGGAATTGCTTTCATGGTTACATTTAGCTAGATGATCTGTCAGACAGTGTGTGTAACCTGCTAGCTACACGATATTATAGACACTTGACCATCACACCCATATGTAGTTCTTCCCCAAACTGTTTGCCACAAAATTGGAAGCACACAATTGTATAGAATGTATTTGTGTGTGCTATAGCATTACAATTTCCCTTCAGTGGAACTAACAGGCCCAAACCCGTTCCAGCATGATGATGCCCCTGTGCACAAAACGAGCTCCATGAAGACACGGTGTGTTAAGGTTGGAGTAGAAGAACTCGAGTGTCCTGCACAGAGCCCTGACCTCAACCCCAGTGAACACCTTTGGGATGAACTGGAACACTGACTGCACCCCAGATCTCCTCAACATCCCAACATCAGAGCCTGACCTCACTAATGCTCACAGACACGCTCTAAAATCTAGTGGAATGCCTTCCCAGAAGAGTGGAGATTATTATAACAGCAAAGGGGGGACAAATCTGGAATGCGATGTTCAGAAAGCAGATATGAATGCGATTGTCAGGTGTCCACAAACTTTAGTGTATATAAGATAGCCTGATCTGGACATGGAGGACAGGGGCGGCTGTGGCTCAGGTGGTAGAGCGGGTTGTCCACTAATAGTACGGTTAATTTTCTGTAGAAGTTAATAATCCATCCATCCATCCATCCATCCATTTCCTGTACTGCTTATCCTATACAGCTTGGAGCCTGTCATGGGGAACTTGGGGCACAAGGCGGGGGACACCCTGGACGGGCACAATCGGACACACGTCCACACACTACGGACAATTTGGAAATGCCAATCAGCCTACAGTGCATGTCTTTAGACAGGCGGGGGTAACTGAAACACCCGGAGGAAACCCCAAAGCACGGGGAGAACACGGGGCAAACGCGCTAACCCCTAAGCCACCGCGCCCCCTATACTGTAAGTGTCTCCACTCCACGAATCTCTCTGAATTGATGCAGTTTTTTTTAAATGGTTCGTTTCGAGTTGAACGGGTCACATGACTAAAAATCCGCCATTGTTTTAGCCATAGAGTGTACCGTATTAATCGTTTTTTTTTTTTTTACATACTTGTATGGGCTATGTTCATTTTTACCATCTTGTTCTTCTTCCGAATCATAAAACGAAGAACAACTCGTTCATTTGAAGGCCTACCTGGTTTGGATCCCTCCATCACTGAACCGTTGTAGATCTGGTTCTTGAACTCGGGCCGGTTGTCATTCATGTCGATGACGAAGATGTAGAGGTCCACCGGCTGCTCCACCTGATTCCCGTTCATATCGACCGCATGAGCACGGAGCTGTTTAAAACAAAGATAACCATACATTTGGACTCGTTCTCTAAATCTGGCTCCGATTTAGACGGGAAGTCAACATGATCATCATCCCATTTATATACGTAATGAAATACCGAATGTTCAGCACTCTAGTGTGTAAAGTTTGATATAGCCTTTCTCTGTCGTGTCTTTTTTTTTGTTGTTGTTTTTTTTTGGCAGTTTGAGTGATTAGTCCAGAAGGGCACTAATTAGTGTCACAGTTCCAATAAGCGTCCCGGGTACATTACATACATGTAGTAAAGTGCGGACATGAGGAGGAAGTGGTCAAAATTGATTTTCACCGAAGCAAATTAACCTCCTGCCGTTTTCTATCCGTCTCAGCACTCGATGACTCCATTTTCTGAGAATCGGAACATTTATTACATAAACACACATCAAACATAATAATGTTGTTTGTGCTGTTGATAGAGACTTCTGTCTGAAACACCCTGTTTGCCTAAAAACAGTGTGTATATGACAGGAGCACACACACACACACGCACACACACACACACACGCACACACACACACACAGCAATACAGTACATATATGCACAACTTTATGAATTTGCATTTTAATTGAAGAGAAAGTGATTAGACAGCGTGATTCAGTGTGTCTAATTGAGGTGTTAGTGCAGCAATTTTAACTCAGCCAGGGGCATGGCAGTTACACACACACACACACACACACACACACACACTCACACACACACACACATATATATATAGTTCCCACAAAGAGTGAGTCTCAGAATATTTCTTCCTGTCCTTTGGTTGACATCTGCCCATGTTTCTCTGACAGACAGAGAATATATTCTAATATTATAATATATTGAGATTATATCCATTTTCCCCTCCGTTACTGTTTCGTCTTTTTACACAATGTCGCTCTTTCTTTAAATCTATCTTTTCTCTCCCCCCCCCCTCTCTCTCCCCACTCCCCCCTCTCTCTCTCCCCCCTCTCCCTCTCCTCTCTCTCTCTCCCTCGCTCTCTCTCTTTCTCTCCCTCTCCCTCTCTCTCTCTCTCTCCCCTCTCTCTCTCTCTCTCTCTCTCTCTCTCTCCCTCTAAGGTTAATTTGACTTTTGTTTTTTTTCTTGTACATCGTTTGATCCATTGGGGCAACCGATATCCGTCATGTGCAGCAGTGTGTATGTGTATGTGTGTGTGTGTGTGTGTGTGTGTGTGTGTGTGTGTGTGTATCTCCCGGGCTCTAGCTGTGATGTGGTAATTCAATAAGAGGGCGAGTCAGAGATTAGGCACACGTTTAAAGGAGAGGAAATGTAATTCTGTTCTGGAATTAAAGTTATTATCTTCAAACAGATGGAGGGATAGAGGAGGAGAAATAACACTGTCTTCCCTCCACCCTCTCACATCACAGCACTGAGGGATAGATATTAGGGGTGTGCGTCTCTCCCCCCGTCTAGAGGCGATTTGATGTGCAGTGCAATACGTGATCAATGATCCGACATGGGAAATATCCATTTAATCAGGAAACAATTCAATAAGATTTAAAGAAAAAAATAAGTGCTTAGGTTTGAGGAGGGGGGAAGACACGCTTCCTTCTGTGAGAATGATAAGTACAGAGGCCACACCTCCTTCAGTGAGACTGATAAGAACAGAGGCCACGCCTCCTTCAGTGAGACTGATAAGTACAGAAGCCACACCTCCTTCAGTGAGGCTGATAAGTACAGAGACCAGGCTTCCTTCAGTCAGACTGATAAGTACAGAGGCCACGCCTCCTTCAGTGAGGAGTACAGAGGCCACGCCTCCTTCAGTGAGACTGATAAGTACAGAGGCCACACCTCCTTCAGTGAGAAGTACAGAAACCATGCCTCCGTCAGTGAGAAGCACAGAGACTATGCCTCCTTCAGTGAGACGAACAAGTACAGAGGCCACACCCCCTTCAGTGAGAAGTACAGAGGCCACGCCTCCTTCAGTGAGGCTGATAAGTACGGAGGCCACGCCTTCTTCAGTGAGACTGACAGGCACAGAGGCCACATCTCTCTCACTGAGACTAATAAGTACAGAGGCCACACCTCATTCACTAAGACTGACAGGCACAGAGGCCATGCCTCCTTCACTGAGACTGACAGGTATAGAGGCCACACCTCCTTCACTAGAACTAACAGTCACAAAGGGCACACCTCCTTCACTAGAACTGACTATTCCCAAATCAGTTTACAACTGAAATTAGGTTAATAATCCTTTAATCCACATTTCTGAGAGCCGACACTTACCAAAACCCATGTTTCCAGTTTTTTATTTTCCCTTCATTCTTATTTTCTTTCTGCTTTCCTTATCTGCTCATCTATCTGCGAGAACCGCAAGCTGTTTTGATGGTTCTCATTATATCGATGTTGCTCCATCCTGAACGCAGCTTCGTATGTTAATTAGCCTGCGATGTGTTCACCTCCTCCTGCTCCATGTTTGGAGCCGTTCGAGAGCGCAACGATGCTAATTACGCACTTAGCTCAGAGCCAGGATCACTTTCTGAGGACGGATAACAAACCAGTGACATTTTCTCTACAGAAACGCACACATCAAGCATCAAACGCCCTCGATGTGCAGCCAAGAACACGACAGAACCCTGTTTGTTACCTGCGCTTCGACAAATTTACACATACACAAATCTACACTGATGCTACGTTAGCGCTCGGTTAATGAACAGCGAGAGATGATTTAACGAGTGTCAAAACAGCTAATGAGGAGTAAAACTAGACTTTCAACCCACGACTTCTGTCAGGGAAGAAAAAATAAACAATGTGCACGACAGATGGTAAACACGTAACGTCTGACTGAGAGGTGAAAGATTCAGGCAGATTTTAGTCTCACACAAGTAGTTCTCACTGATGATAAGTTACACTATTAAAACACGACTAGTTTGATGTTGTTTTTCGTCGGATAGCTGAGGAAATATAAAGCAGTTCTTATGCTTGTGCACTTACGTGGTAGGACGAGCGCTCCTCTCTGTCCAGGGGCTTGGTGACGTACATCTTGCCTTTCTCTGGATCGATGTTGAACACTTCGTTGGGTGGCTGATCCGCTCCCACACCGGTGATGCTGTATCTGATGTTAATGGAGCGATCTTTATCTGAACGGATCTGCAGAAGAGATGGAACGATCCGTCACATGTTTTATAAGTTTACTTTAGCAGACTTTCAGGTCAGTCCCAATATAAGGAGTTAATCCGCATATGCCAGCCAATCATGAGCGAGTATTTATTCTCCATGGCCATTTTATCATGCAGGGAATAAAACATGAGAGGGCATGATGTTATCACGTCAGTGTAGACGTTCCATAACGTGACTGTGAATGGATTTTTAAAAATTACATAATTTAATACATAACAAAGTCAGCCACTGTTGTTATAAACACACAGATCAGCCATTAAACCTTAAAACCACCTGCAGTGCACTGCGTGTCCTGACACCTTTCTGTCATAACCAGCATGAACTTTTATCAGCAGTTTGTGCTACAGTAGCTCTACTGTGGGCTCGGACCAGACGGGCTAGTCTTCACTCCCCATGTGCATCAATGAGTCTTGGGCACCCATGACCCTGTCGCCAGTCACCCGTTTTGGAGATGCACTGACCTGGTCATCCAGCCATCAAAATTTGGCCCTTGTCAAAGTCACTCAGATCCGTACGCTTGCCCATTTATCCTGCATCCAACACATCAACTTTAAGGAATGACTGTTCACTTGCTGACTAATATATGATAATGACTGGTCACATATACATTACAGCACAGTGTAATTTTTTTTTCTTCACATATCCCAGCATGTTGGGGTCAGAGCACAGGGTCAGCCATGAAATGGCGCCCCTGGAGTAGTTAAGGGCCTTGCTCAAGGGCCCAACAGTGTCAGCTTGGCAGTGCTGGGGCCTGAACCCCCGAACATCCAATCAGTAACCCAGAGCCTGGCAGTGTTGGGGCTTGAACCCCCGACCTTCCGATCAGTAACCCGGAGCCTGGCAGTGCTGGGCATGAACCCCTGACCTTCTGATCAGTAACCCAGAGCCTGGCAGTGCTGGGGCATGAACCCCCGACCTTCTGATCAGTAACCCAGAGCCTAGCAGTGCTGGGGCATGAACCCCCGACCTTCCGATCAGTAACCCGGAGCCTGGCAGTGCTGGGCATGAACCCCTGACCTTCTGATCAGTAACCCAGAGCCTGGCAGTGCTGGGGCTTGAACCCCCGACCATCCGATCAGTAACCCAGAGCCTAGCAGTGCTGGGGCATGAACCCCCGACCTTCCGATCAGTAACCCGGAGCCTGGCAGTGCTGGGCATGAACCCCTGACCTTCTGATCAGTAACCCAGAGCCTGGCAGTGCTGGGGCTTGAACCCCCGACCATCCGATCAGTAACCCAGAGCCTAGCAGTGCTGGGGCATGAACCCCCGACCTTCCGATCAGTAACCCGGAGCCTGGCAGTGCTGGGCATGAACCCCTGACCTTCTGATCAGTAACCCAGAGCCTGGCAGTGCTGGGGCTTGAACCCCCGACCTTCCGATCAGTAACCCAGAGCCTAGCAGTGCTGGGGCATGAACCCCTGTCCTTCCGATCAGTAACCCAGAGCCTGGCAGTGCTGGGGCATGAACCCCCGACCTTCCGATCAGTAACCCAGATCCTTAACCATTAAGCCACCACTTTTTTCATTTAATTACAAATTTAAATCTTATCAATGAATGAAAGTACATAAGCACGACTACATATAATGAGATTTACACTACAGCCTCAGCGTCTGATGGCAGATTGGCAGTAAATGTAATAACTTCCATAACACAAAACACTCAGTTTGTCAACAAGAAACCGCAAAGTATAAAATCCTCTATCCTGAAGACTTTCCCATGTCGTAAACCTTAAAGATACAGGTACAAAGTGCTGACACTGGAGACTCCTTCCATTAATGTTAAATTTCTCCTTACAGAAAACATCACCATATCAGCAATGACACTTTTTTTTTTTTTTTTTTTTTAAACGTAACCCATAACAGAACAGCTTTTATGGAAATATGGAAAACGACACCTTCTGACCAATCAGATTTCAGAAACCAACAGCACTGTGATAATGTATTTAATGATATCTATGTACCATGAGAACACACAGAGTCAATATCAGGTGTAAGTCATTAAGAGACAATTAACACTACTACGAGTATATGTGTGTGTCTGTGTGTGTGTGTGTGTGTGTGTAAGCTCTGTAACACTTAGACAAGTCAGATTGTAAGAATTCTTATGGAGTTGCGGGATTGTGAGATCATTTTATACGTCCGCGCTCCTCCCGAGGCCCACAAGAGTCCATTAAGATCTGAGACAGAACACAATCAGTGCAGCAATCACATACACCTTCTGCCATCCATCATTCTGCTTCTCTCTCCCAGCTACAGATGTCATTAGCACTGCGCACACACACAAACACACACACACACACACACACACACACACACACAGTGTTATGTTCTCCAGAATTGGGACTACATCACATGAGAAATTCAATATCTCCATCTGGAGGAAATAAGCAGCGTCATTTTTCTTCTGTTTGGAGTTCCTGACAGTCAGAGCTCCCTATAGCGAATGCTCAACTTGCAGAGTGTGCATGCGTGTGTGTGTGTGTGTGTGTGTGTGTGTGTGTGTGTGTCCGTGTGTGTTTCTTCTGTAAAACACTCGTGCAGACGTTAAGAGCTCGGCATTATTGCTGTAATTAGACAAACGAAGATAGGCGGATTTAAACAGAGTTACTGAGGAAACAGACGGTGAGTTTCAGTTGAGGATAAAGTGGCACTAACACGCTTGAATGTGAATGTATCGTTATAATATATTGTTACACAACATCATGGTTATGGTGTAGCTGTACACACACACACTAAAAAAAAACAAAACAACAACAACAACAAAAATACGACAAGGCAAAACAAGGCACACGTATCCGCTAGGTTTTACGGCACTTGTGCCCCGTAAAATCTCACAGTATTTTAAAACACTATTTAATAAGCAAATATTTGTTTGGGATGCAGCCAGAAGCTTTACGTAATGTGGAGCAAAGGTGGCACACTATTTACTAGGGTGATGCAGGTTTGGGATGCAGCCACTGGCTTTATTGTAGCTTTTAATAATGTGTCAGCATCAAATTTTCAGGTTACAGTGTGCACAGAATAATATTATTATAAAATTGTTCTCTCTCTCTATTTTTTTATTTTTTTATTTTTTGCAAATTCAGAATTAAGACAAAACATATGGAAACTACTATTTTATTTAGTAACGCCCCCCCCCCCCAAAAAAAAAAAAAAAAAAACACAAAAAATTTGCTTGTGCATCAAAATCCAAAAACAGACGTGAGAGATACGAAGACATTAAATATTCAAGGTTGGTGACTTAAGTCAAAAAAGTTACATTAATATTCACACGGGGAAAGTTCGGATCCGGAGATGGGTTAAGCACGAGAGGTTATTTTAACAGCAGACATTGTCCCAAAGTGGCTTTACAGAAATATATACATTCAGAATATACATTTTAAGTTTATCCCTAATGAGCAAGCCAGAGGCAACTTTGGCAAGGAAAAACTCCCCGAGGCGATATGAGGAAGAAACCTTCAGAGGAACCAGACTCAAAAGGGAACCCCATCATCATCTGGGTAACGATTATAAATAATTCCCTTTTACAGCTGTGTACTACATGGTCAAATAGTGCAGTTGTGTAACCAGGAAGTTCATTACAGTTTTCACGTGTTTTGTTGAACTTCTCCACTGTTCACTGATGGAGACTTGAGTGCAGAACTGTTTGTGGCAAATTGTAGCCATCGTAAGCCATCGTAGGAAAACTTTCCATACTGTATCGATCGCAGTCCAAAGCCGTCTTCATGGTTTTTAAGTTCTACCATCCTCGGTCGTCTCAATGATCTTTGGGCTGTCCATGTGGGGCCATCTTTATCAGCAGCGAGTGATTTCCAAGTGATGATCAGGACGGATCGAGCAGGATACTGTACGCTGCTATTTTTTTCTCTCTCCGTTTGTTGTCAAATATAATATGACGTAACATTAAATCAAGGTTTTCTTATTTGCACATTCAGAATTAGGACAAAAAACGGATGGAAATTTACACTCCCGTCTTTTGACAGAAGGCTTTGTGGTCCTCCATTAATTAGGTGAAAAAAAACAGTCATCAGAGGTGTTACGGCTGCTGAACTGACACATCCAGAGAGAGAGAGAGAGAGAGAGGTGTGTTTGGGGGGGGGGGTGAGATATTGGTCTGGGACTGCTGTGTAATTGGGTCTCATTTCAGGGATTTTTTCCATTTAGAGCTCGAACTAGCTCCACCTGAGGGCCGACACTCTCAAACTATTAGAGACCGGATGCTAATGGAGTTCTCCATTGGACCACTGTATGTAGACACTGTCCCAGACTAGATCTGGACCTAAACACACATGCATAGGTTTCCGTTTAAACTGACTTTTCAAATTTCAGGTTTTCCATTTAATATTTTTATTCACATTTTATTGAAAGAGCTGGATGGAAAATCTCATGTAGCCTTAACGTGCAGCTGAAAATGAACATGGTTCGAAAGAAAAGCTCATAATGCAGTCATTCTATGGTGTTAATTATTATTATTAGTACTAGTAGCATTAGTAGTAGTAGTAATAGTATTAGTAGTAGTAGTAGTAACAGTATTAGTAGTAGTATTTATTCAAAATTATTATTCTTTTATAATTATTATTATTATTTATAATTATTATTTCTAAACTGCAAAACTTTCATACATCATCAATATTGTTTAAAAATTGACATCTTGTATCATTTTCTATATTTTGCTTGTCACTGAACGCGATCAATTTTTGTAATCAATTACTGTAAGATTTCTTTTGTTTGTTTGTTTGTTTTTAATCTCAGGTGTAATGTTTTATCCTTTTATTCACAGTCACCTGACTTGAAGCCCATAGAAAATCTCTGGTGATTTTTGAAGGCGGCGGTTGCAGCACGCAAACCCAAGAATATTACTGAACTGGAGGCCATTGCTCATGAGGAACGGGAGAAGATTCCTCAGGAACGCTGCCAGAAGCTCTGCATCTCGTTTACAGCAGGTCATAACAGCAAAAGCGTGCTCTACTGAGTACTAAAGATTCTCGCCATGAAGGGGTTGAATCATTTTGAGACTGGAGAAATCATTATAAGTTGTATTTTCTGTTCAATTTTGGGAAACCACATGAAGCGTTCGTCGTGTCGAACTATTTCACTTGCTTTTGTTTGATTTGTTCATCGCAAACAGCTGAAAGTCGGTACGTTTCGACAATAAACTTGATTTGCACTGAGGGGTTGAGTCATATTGATTGCAACCGCACATCGCTTTTGTTAGTTGCTACGTTTAAGTCTTAAATAAAATCTATAAATCCAAATAATTCTCGTTATCAGGACGTCATCTCTTTAAATCGACAGGAACGATAACAGACGAGTGGAAACATTTTCACGTTCACTCGTGTTTTCAGAACGATTATTTTGTGAGGGGGTTTTTTTTTTCCGGCAAAGTGTTAGGATCTTCAGGCGCTAATTTAATAAACACGACCCAAACATCTCAGAGGCAGAATTCAGAACGATTACACACTCAAGTGGAGAAAAAAAATTTAATTCCCCCTCCTTCATCTCTTGCTCTCTCTCTCTCTCTCTCTCACCCTCAGTTTTAATAGGAGTGGAAAAGAAGCATAAAATCTAAATTAATTTAATCTGACAGTGTGCAAAGCCCAGCATAAATCCCCCTTTTTTTAATATCATATATTTTATGACTCAGGACATGATACATGTTCTTTTTTCTAGAAATTTCCACCCACTTTTGTATGTGTGGTCTGGGGATTTTCACTATATTAGTGTGTTTGTTAGGAGATTAATAATAAAAAAAAATAGCTCTAAAATAGGACTTCAGATTAAATTCTAATAAATAAATAATTAAATAAATAAATAAATGCTTTTGATATTTTTCTTTAATTGCATATCAAATGATAGTGGCAGAGAATGTGGAAGGCGGTATCGATTTTCTCAGGGCTTCGCGAAGATGTAAATAAATATAAATAAGAATATAAATATAATATAAATAAGATTGTCATAATAATCTTTTTTTCTCCCTCTCTCCTTTCGCCGAGCCCCACACGAATTTATGGAGATACTAGAGATCCAGATCCTTTCTGCCTCTGGATGGAGCTCAAATCTTCTCCAATTCCAGACTGCTGGGACTACGGCTGCTCCTAAGGCCATACAGACTTCATATAAATCCATAATGAACTTTTTCACACTATCTATTGTTACCCAGATGAGGATGGGTTCCCTTCTGAGTCGGGTTCCTCTCAAGGTTTCTTCCTCTTAAAACATCTTAGGGAGTTTTTCCTTGCCACCGTCGCCACTCAGTGGCTTGCTCAGTTGGGATAAATTCACACCTTTAATATCTGTATACCATGTTGATATTTCTGTAAAGCTGCTTTGAGACAATGTCTATTGTAAAAAGCGCTATACAAATAAAATTGAATTGAAAAATTGAATTGAATTGAATGTAATAAGGATGTTGCTAAGTAGCTAACTCCAGCTAAAAGGCTAGGAATAACAAGAACATCATTTAGCTCTTGCTAAACACTAGTCCATTAGGTACCTGTACAAGAACGTCAGCTACAATGCAAAAACACACTAAAATGCCTGCCAGTGTTTAACACTATTGTACAAGCTGCTAGCTACATAACTGATGTGTTTAGCTACTGCTACTTCTATATGCTGTACGTAACTAGCTACATAAAGCTACACTGTAAAGACACTAAAACATGTGTCTGTGTTTTGGTGTTTAGCGCTGCTTAGCTTGAAATACAGTACGTCCACACAAAACACTGAGAAAAGACACCAAAATATCTTAGCATTGTTTAGCTTGCTTACATAAGTAGCTAACATAACTGACACAAAAATAGCTCTGTTGAATCAACATATTGTTTCTACATATGCAGTTAGCTACAGAATTAGCTTGAGTGAAAAATAAAACACTCAAATGTCTTTCAGTGTTTAGCATTGTTTAGCTTGCTTGCGTAAGTATCTAGCTACATGTATCACTTGCTATGGTTCAGCTACATAAGTAGGTTGACAAAAAAAAAATAGTGCTTAGCTGTGTTGACTCTACATATTGGTTCTACACAAGTAACTAGCGGGTTATTATTAGCTTCAGTGAAAAGAAAAAGAAAAAAAAAACCTCCAGCAAAATGTCTGTCAGTGTTTAGTATTGTTTAGCTTTACATGTGTAAGTGTTGACCAGTGTTTAGCTGTCTTTTTGTCTAAGTAGCTAGTCGACATTTAGCCTGCTTGTTAGCTAGAGAATAAACACCACTTAGATGTGTTTAAAAAGGTTGAACAAACTTTATAAAATCTCTATTTAAATAACTAGTTAAGTAATTATCTACAACAAAGACTGTAAGATGTCCGCTGATATTTATTGCTGTTTAGCTTACTTGTGATAAGCATGTTGACTGAAAACTAACATTGTTTGTTTGTTTGTTTGTTTGTTTGTTTGTTTGTTTATCCTGAGTGTCATTTGCTTGGAAATAACTTACAATAAGCACATAAGCACTGGTTCACTTCACCAACCTCTTATAGTCAGGTCCATAAGTATTTGGACAGTGACACCATTGTCGTCATTTTGCCTCCGTACACCATGACAGTGGATTTGAAATGAAGCAATCAAGATGTGATTGAAGTGTAACCATTAACCGAATTACAGCCATTTTGTTTGGGTTTTTTTTTTTTTTTTGCTCCGTTTTCAGTCCCTCCATTTTCACAGGCTCAAAAGTAATTGGACAAACTAAATGCTACCAAATGCTAATTCAGTTCTGGGAATGAACTCCAGAGCTTTCATCTCCTTAATTTGTCTTGAAATTACGAGGAAACAGGCCACAGCTGGCCATGAAACCGCCTATCAGTCAATTGTCCAATTACTTTGATCCTGTGAAAAAGGAAGGACTAAACGGTCAATGCATATATTTTTGTTAAAGCCCTTGAATTACAGCTGAGAGTCTTCACCTCAATCCCATCTTGACTGCTTCATTTCAAATCCACTGTGGTGGTGTACAGACGCACAATGACGAAAATGGCGCTGCCGTCCAAATACTTATGGACCGGACTGTATATTACATGACTTTAGCGGGAGGGGCTTTTGGAGGGCAGCTACGTCCGGAGGAAGTTAGCAAGATCACCGACATCGCGTGCTGCATCCCGTGGCTTCGTATCCAAATTTGGAGTCGTAGGTTGTTCCAGGAAACTATTTAAATAAACAGATAAATAAACCGATGAATGAAAAACATGTTGCACGGATGACGTAAGGGTCAGACATAAACTATTAGGGGTTAATAATTCATTGAAACGCATGAAAATCTCCTTCTTCTTTTTAAAACTTTAGCCTGAAATTACTATAAGGGACAACAATCTGCTGTTAAACTTCCACTTTATTCCACTATCGCGCTGTTTCAGTGTGTGATTGGCACCTTTAGCTGATCTCTCTCTCCCTCTCTTTCTCTCTCACACACACACACACACACACGTATAAATAAACAGGCGAGATGAGTGTGTGCTTTCCTCAGGGTAATGAATGATAATTGATTCAGTTTGAAGAACACTAGAAGGAAAAGGCTCTCACCTCATCTCTTGCTCCTTATTAGAGAAAAGAAGAAGAGCAAGAGGATTTACAAGTGTGTGTGTGCATGTGTGTGTGTGTGTGTGTGGGACTAAAACTGTGTAAATGACTTATTTGTCACTGAATTGAGGCTAAATGTCCTTCGGTACTGATGTTGTGTAAGAGCCGCCGACTGATTGTATCACTCAGTGCTATTACCCACACACTGATCTCAGCCAGGCGCTGCCAGACAGCGTGTCAGCGTTAAACAGTGGAGCAACATCGTGCTCAGTTCAGGTCAAAATGTTCCAATTAAAAATGTTTTCATAAACTTTCGACAACAACAACAACAACAACCAAAACTTACAAAAGACCTGCTGTTTTCTTTACTTGTTTTTTTTTTCCTCTCTCAAATAAATCTTGCATAAAAGACATCACATGCAACATCTGGGTGGGGAAGTCCTACTGAAATGACATTTTAGAAAGTGCTAATTGATCGCGAGAGTCAAGAAAAGTTTGGATCCTTAAAAGTTAAAGGTAAAGTTCACCAAGAAATGTTTGCCGAATACAATCTGAACTCGTAAGAAGAAGAGTGTCGGCTCGGGTGTGTGTCGTGTTCAGAAGGTAAATCTAACGAAAGCTTTCCACGGGCTCTTTAGATGCCGTCAGCTTCGGAGCTGTTAATGTGTGGTGAATATCTACTGTAAGATGTATGATCAAACCCTCATGATTCTGAAATACTGGCCAAATACTGGCAAGATTTCTTGGTATTCACGTTGCAAACTGAACACCTGCCCTTCAGTCATATTCGTTTGCAGATGTAATGCTGCTCAGGCTGCAGTAAATACCAGAGCAGGTGAGAAACACGTTGCTTTACACTGACGCTACGCTGTATTTGACACTTTTAGGTAGAAACACTTCAGATTGCAGTTTGATTAAATGGTATAAGGTGTGAATGTTTGGTTAGCGGTTGATGCTAGGTGTCATTAGAGTGTAATTGTAGTTATAGACAGTAATGTCTCTGTGCTACATTTCAGTATACAGTTCAGTATACATTTTGCCTAGTTTCCTGGCAACAGTGTTATTTTTCTCTCCTTTTGCTTCACTTCTATCCTGCTTTGTTTGTTTTATTAAAAAAAAAATACTTTTCTTGTAATGTTCTTTCTTTCTTTCATTCATTCTTTCTTCCGTTCCACTGCATAGACAGCAAGAACATCGTTATTTTTTTCTCTCCTTCATCTTTCTATCCTGCTTTGTTTACTTGTTTATTAGTTTTCTTTCTTTCTTTCTTTTCACTGTTTAAATGGCAATAATGTTTTTCCTTTTTCTTTCTCATTTGTCTTTCTATCCTGCTATGTTTACTTTTTTGTTTTCACTTTCTTTCTTTCTTTCTTTCTTTCCATTGCATGGACAGCAAGAATATGTCTTTTCTTTCTTTTTTTATTTCTTGAATTTGTTTCTATCCTGCATTGTTTGTTTGTTTGTTTCTTTGTTTGTTTCTTTCTTTCTTTCCACTGTATAAATAGCAAGAACGTCTTTCTTTTTTTTCTCTCCTTCATCTTTCTATCCTGCTTTGTTTACTTGTTTATTAGTTTTCTTTCTTTCTTTCTTTCTTTCTTTTCACTGTTTAAATGGCAATAATGTTTTTCCTTTTTCTTTCTCATTTGTCTTTCTATCCTGCTATGTTTACTTTTTTGTTTTCACTTTCTTTCTTTCTTTCTTTCTTTCTTTCTTTCTTTCTTTCCATTGCATGGACAGCAAGAATATGTCTTTTCTTTCTTTTTTTTTATTTCTTGAATTTGTTTCTATCCTGCATTGTTTCTTTCTTTCTTTCTTTCCACTGTATAAATAGCAAGAACGTCTTTCTTTTTTTCTCTCCTTCATCTTTCTATCCTGCTTTGTTTACTTGTTTGTTTTAGTTTTCATTCTTTCTTTTCCCTGTATAAACAGCAATAATGTCTTTTTCCTTTTTCTTTCTCCTTTGCCTTTCTATCCTGCTATGTTTACTTGTTTGTTTTCATTTTCTTTCTTTCTTTCTTTCTTTCTACTGTATAGAGAGCAAGAATGTCTTATTTATTTTGCATGTTCCTCACATTTGTCTGTCTATCCTGCTCTGTTTACTTCTTTCTTTCTTTCTTTCTTTCTTTCTTTCTTTTCATTACATAGATAGCAAGAACATGTCATTTTTTTTCTTTCCTGTATTTGTTTCGATCCAGCTTTAATAGTTTGTTAATAGTTTGAAGAAATAAGTAGGAAAATAAATCAGGAAACATAACGCTATCGAGCTTCAATAAACTTCAAGCCACGGATGGAATCAAACCAACAAGTAAATTCGACACGTCTGGTTAATTTCACTCACGAGCTCCGTTTTGGGCCATTCCGATTCACTTTTCGACCCGTGACCCGTGTTCTCATTGTGTCTAAGGATCACGCGGACTAAAATACAAACGCTACTTGAATTAAATCTAAAATTTGTGGACACAGAGCGGAACCAAGCGTGCAGAAATTCAGCTTTCTCTTTGCATTCGTACCGTTTGAGTTTGACTTTTTTTTCCCCCCCAGTTTCTTTTTTTTTTTTCATCTTGTTCTCATTAACAGTTGGCCAACCTGTAATCTCGATCTATAATTGTATGTAAATTCCACTCCAGATGGCGACGCCGTGAAATTTTGGGACTTATAACGTGCGTGCCACCCCGTCTGCACATAATAGCGAGGTCTTTTCGCAGTTCTTATTATCGGAGTTGTTAGAAATACTTTGGAAAACGACAGATGCTTTACCGCGTCCTGATGATCTAGTGTCGCGGCATTTGTTACCGTTTTCTCGGCGAAACTTCACTGGAAACTGTTAACACGGGTGATGAGCTTTTGGTGGATGTGACATCGCCCTTCCTGTTTCTCCAGATGGCGTGAGCCACAATTACAGCACCGATTTTATTCCTCCATCAAGAACTGCATCATCTTCCAATGATAAACATGCAGAACATTACGTCCTTATTGGCTAAAATTATAACGCATAAGCCGTTGCAGAGTGTACTCATCAAATGTTAGTCATTAAATTATCATCAGCAAAGACATGTTTCGTGGCTGTAGTTTGCCTCTTTAGTTTTGCACTGGAGGTAATAAGCTAATGTAGCTAACATCTAAGATTAGCATGAATCATTACTCAAGTTCTATTAAATGCTTTTTTAAAAAAAAAAAAAAAAAAAAAAAACATTGTAGTCGCTCAGTGACTCAAACTGAATTTCTGGTGCTGTTTCTGTTGTTGTTTTTTTTTTTTCTGTCTTTTTATACAGTACAGATATGACATGCACAGCTAACTCCAATTATCCTATACAGTATACGATAGCATGTTGCTGTGTGTGTCTCTGAAAGCACAATTACGGAGGATGCAAAGCAAAGAATATCTCTCATTTCCAAGAAAGGAAGTCGAACAGGAAATTACTTCCCCAGTTACTCCATTAGCATTTCTACAGCTCAAACGCAGACTGTAAAGAGCTCCAATTAAGCAAGTTACCCCACTAACTATAGCAATACAGCGCATCTCTCTCTCTCTCTATCTCGCTCTCTCAGTCTCTGAGTTGCCTCTCTTTCTTTCTGTCCTCCATTTTTTTTTTTTTTTTATCCAATCATGTATCATAATCTTCAACCAACAGACAGTTTGACATTTCCCAGGTTGGGTTCTCGAGACGGCTGCGCACTTCTGTCTTCTTCTATCATATTCAGATGTACACACTTGTCCTACACGATGACAAGCTTTCAGGAACGAGGGAACAAGAGAGAGAAAGTGAGGAAGAAGAGTTCTAGTTCGTGGAAGTGTACAAAAAAAAAAAAAAAAACCCTCATGGACAATGTGTTCTTCCTGCTCCGAGGTTGACGTGCCCGTCATTATGTAGAGCACCTTTAGCTACACGGTGTAGCTGATCATGCTGCAACAGGAAGTGCTACAGGAAGTCATTCTATCTGACTGCTCAACTATCCACTGTAGCTAGTGCTATGTTGAGACACACTCCTCATTTGTTCAGCTTGATCAGGAGAGGATTTCGGAGCAATTAGTCGCCCGGAAAATGAAATAATTGAAACGCTAATTTATTATTAATATAAAATGTAAATAAAAACAGAATGTAACGGTTTGCAAATCTCATAAACCCGTATGTTATTCACAATAGAACATAGAAAACATATCAAAGGTTTAAACTGAGGAAAATGTACCGTTTTAAGGGGAAAAAAATAAGGTATTTATGAATTTGATGGCCACAACACGTCCCAAAAAAGTTGGGACGGTGGCAACAAAAGGCTGGAAAAGTAAGTGT
This sequence comes from Ictalurus furcatus, assembly GCF_023375685.1. Lineage (NCBI taxonomy): Eukaryota > Metazoa > Chordata > Actinopteri > Siluriformes > Ictaluridae > Ictalurus > Ictalurus furcatus. The sequence continues at coordinate 24,087,373 of NC_071269.1, forward strand.
TAGTAAAAAAAAACCACTGGAGGTTAATTGGGAACAGGTCAGTAAGACGATTGGGTATAAAAAGAGAATCTTAGAGAGGCGGAGTCTTTCAGAAGTAAAGATGGGCGAGAGGTTCACCAATCTGCGAAAAACTGCGTCTATAATTTGTGGAAGGATTTCAGAATAATGTTCCTCAATGTAAAGTTGCGGTGGCTTTATTGTGAATATCTCGTCATCTACAGTACATAATATCATCAAAAGATTCTGAGAATCTGGAGAAATCTCTGCGTAAGGGACGAGGGTGAAAATCAGTACTGCGTGCCCGTGATCTTCGGGTCCTCAGGTGGCACTGAATTAAAAACAGGCCTGATTCTGTGATGGAAATCACTGCATGGGCTCAGAAACACCTCCAGAACTCATCGTCTGTGAACACAGTTCCCCGTGCCATCCACAAACGCTGGTTAAAGCTCCATCATGCAAAGAAGAAGCCGTACGTGAACATGATCCAGAAACACAGCTGTCTTCTCCGGGCCAAAGCTCATTTAAAATGGACCGAGGCGACGTGGAAAACTGTTCTGTGGTCAGACGAATCGAAATGTGAAGTTCTTTTTGGAAACCATGGACGCCGCGTCCTCTAAACTAAAGAGGACTAAAGAGGAGAGGGACCGTCCGGCTTTTCATCAGCGCTCGGTTCAAAGCCTGCATCTCTGATGGTATGGGGTG
>NC_071269.1:24090574-24135574 GCF_023375685.1 Ictalurus furcatus
CACACGTGTATATACAAGTATACCATTTCATGACCAGCGTAATATCCAGGGTGAACTACTTCAGGAGTAAGAATGGAAAGAGTGTCATTTTATATATTTTTCCACAGACTTATACCTTTAAAAATACCACCGAAATACCACCTGAGCGGATAATTCCACAAAAAAAACCTATATGCACAAAAAAAAAAAAAAAAACACATTTTAAAAATGGTTTTCTCCCTCAGAAGAATCAAGCCAAGCGAACGTTTCATTTGAGAAAAGATGTTATTGTTATTTGAGTGCCGCTCCAGTCCTCGGTTCACACTTATCGTCCTATTTCCATCTCTATCTCCTTCTCTCTTCGGCGCAATCCCATGCGAAGTGGCCGTGGGGCATTGTGGGTAATTACCATTAACCTACAGTCGGATCTATTATATTTACATGAGGAGCGCCGGCACTGACACAAACACCTTCCTTTCTGAACGGCTCCGTAAATTGGATCAGATCTCTCGGCAGCAGCGGAATATCCATTTGCTTCATGATTCTCCTCCAGGGAATGGAGTGAATAAAACAAAATAAAGAAAGAAATAAAGTAAAAATGCCTCATCTCGCCAGCTCTGTTGGGCCTCGGGACGTTATCAGTCTCGGTATTTCCCTCCTGTCTACATTTCCTCCTTCAATTATTGCCCCTTTTTTTTTCCTCCTGACCCTCCGCCGCCGCCGCTGCTACCAGTGCGAGTGTTTATGAAATAATGCATCACATTTATTTGTGTACTTTCTCAGATAGAAATCTTGCACAATTCCCATATATTAGGTGAAGCAGTGCGCTCTCCGGCTGCGTCCTAATGCGATTTCTGTAAAACGATGCCGACTCTCATTAGGAGTCTCCTCGGGAGTTCTCTCTTTCGCTTCTTCAGGCCACACAGTCGAGTCACTGTAATATATTAGCTTTTTTAAAAAAATTTTTATGGATGTTTGGTGCCGTAGGCTAAATTTTACACGTCCCTTATCCTGTCCAGACACTGTTCCTGCTGCCCACCTCCACCCATCTGTCCTACTTTTCAACTGAGCTGACTTTAATTATCGCTTCTGAAAACAAAATCCGAACACTCCGACCTGTTAAAAAAATATCAAACAAAAACTAGTATTACAAAATTATTAAACAAAACACTCTTGGACATTCTGATTTAAAAAAACAAAATAATAATTAATAAGTAGAAAAAAAAACATAATACTGAAAAAAAAATAATATCATACAGCTACATAACAGGGTAAAGTTATTAACGAAATAACTTAATAATTGAATTCGATAATAAATGTAATTATATATATATATATATATATATATAAAAATGAAATTAAAACAAAGAAATCAACAACTAATTATTTAATGTACTATGAGTGATTACATAATTATTAAATTATGTTGTTATGTATTAAATTATTTATAATTTTTACAAAAACAGTGATGATTTTAAATCACATCATGAGTCCACCGTGGGCGTGTCCCAATCCACACACACCCAGTTCACTATATAGACCACATCATGAGTCCACAGTGGGCGTGTCCCAATCCCCACACACGCCGTTCACTATATAGACCACATCATGAGTCCACCGTGGGCGTGTCCCAATCCACACCCACCCCGTTCACAATATAGACCACATCATGAGTCCACCATGGGCGTGTCCCAATCCACACCCACCCCGTTCACAATATAGACCACATCATGAGTCCACCATGGGCGTGTCCCAATCCACACCCACCCCGTTCACAATATAGACCACATCATGAGTCCACCGTGAGCGTGTCCCAATCCACATCCACCCGTTCACTATATAGACCACATCATGAGTCCACAGTGGGCGTGTCCCAATCCCCACACACGCCGTTCACTATATAGACCACATCATGAGTCCACCATGGGCGTGTCCCAATCTACATCCACCCGTTCACAATATAGACCACATCATGAGTCCACCATGGGCGTGTCCCAATCCACATCCACCCGTTCACTATATAGACCACATCATGAGTCCACCGTGGGTGTGTCCCAATCCACACACACGCCGTTCACTATATAGACCACATCATGAGTCCACCATCGCGTGCCCCAATCCACACACACGCTGTTCACTATATAGACCACATCATGAGTCCACCGTGGGCGTGTCCCAATCCACACACACCCCGTTCACAATATAGGCCACATCATGAGTGAATATAGAGATTTAAAAAAAATATATTTTGTTTAAAAAAAAAAAGATCTAAACCTTTTTTGTAGGTTTGGGTTTCTCTAGAAGAACAAACTAAAAGCCCAGTATGATGATTTTTTTTCTCTTTCACATAGAAGCCTGTAGTTAACGCTGTGTGTAGTCGTTATAGAAACGGGTGAGTTTCTATAGAACACACAATACTGTTAGAAGGAGTGCATTAATATAAACCTGTGATTTGCTTTATCACCAGAACTACAGTCGGAGCTCCTGTTATAGAAAATGAACAAACACTTGTACATTTGCTCATCAAGGACTCTCCAGTGTCAGTGCTTTGCATTAGTCAAACGTTTTGCAAAGTCTTGCTCAAGAACCCAACAGTGACAGGTTAGCCATTCTGGGATTTGAACTCACACTGACTGTTTACATGCACATCAAATTCCATTTAAGGTCTATATTCGACTTGTACACGTATTCCGAATACGATGTGTATATGCGTACAGACATGAGAATATTCCAGTATACACGGTTGTTCTAAGTATGCCGATCTACACGTGTGCTTTATCCTTTTCCGCTGTTATTCAAGCTGAGATTCAAGATGCCGTTATTGCTACGTGCAATTCCTTGTGAAAGGAATTGAGCATGCGCATATATAGTGGATTTTCTGAATAAGGTGTTTACACGTGACAAATGAAATCAGAATCAGGTGGGAATCCGAATTTGGGGAATCAGAATATTGTTTTAATCTGAATCGGGCACTCCGATCGCGGCGTTTATATCGCTCAATAGTAATTACGATATTGCCAAATTCCGATTAATATCGGAATACTGAGCATAATGTGCATGTAAACATAATCAATCTTCCGATCAACAACCCAAAGTCTTAACCGCTGAGCCAGCATTTTACATTGATCTTACACACCGGCGTATGAAAGCACTGTTTTATAAGACTTGTCGACGTATAAGGCTCGGATGAGGGCGTGGTTGTGGTGAGGGGTGGAGCTACAGCTTCCTTTATATCAAATGCAAATACTGATTTGTTTGATTACGATTCTATTAATTTTGCCTCAGAAGGGACTCAGACTCAGAAGGGAACCCGTCCTTAATTCTTCTGCAAGCTGTAAACACGGACACTCGGCGTCAAAGAGGCTACGTTTTTTTTTTTTCATTACGCAATTCTTTATAGCATCGTGTCAACAAGAGTGACAACTATACAGTTTACCATTACACTGCTGATTTTGTTGGAAAGGGTTGCTTCATATTTTCTCCTCCGTCCAATTCTGTATCTGTTTATTTATCTATTTATTTATTTTTTCCAGAAGCACTATAAATGATCCCGTTGTCTCCTAAACAAAGTTAAGTCCCTGAGCCACGACTCGGATGAAGATTTACACTTCGATTTTTGACCTGGCTGGAGGGAAGACAGACAGTCATCACCGAGATCCACGTGAAGGTCTGACTTAACAGCCATGGATCCGTTTCATTTCCAATCAGAGTGTGTGTACGGAATAAAACACTCTGGGTCGTGCTGTTATCGGAAAATAATCAACGGAGTTACTGTTAGCACTCTAACGATGATTATTTTTCAATTACAGCATTCCAATTGTTCATTTATGTCATACTTTTTTTTTTTATATCCATTTATAGTTACATTTAATGTTAGTTCCGGTTATCTGTTAGATTAAAGCAGCTATATACAGTCATTCCATCACCAGACAAACAAAACAAAACAAAACAATCTTATCAAGAAACCACAAAGTGAAAGTAAAATCTCAGACACTATGGACAATTTAACAATGATGCCAATCAGCCTACAATGCATGTATTTGGACAGGGGGGAAACCCACAAAGGGAGGAAACCCACAAAGGACTCGGTGAACACACAAACTCCACGCACACAGGGCGGAGGCGGGAATCGAGCGCTAATTATGTTAATCATTAAGCCACCGCATCGCCCTGAGAGCTTCATTATATCAATGATTATGTCTTATTCTTTGTTGTATAACAACCCATTTTTAATATTTGTTTATTATTAGTATTAGATTATGTATTGCTACTGCTCCAGTATTGCTCCAGTAATGAGCTATAAATATTTACTAAACACTAGCGATAGTAACACACGGCAGCTTTTTATAGTCATAAAGGTTTCGAATTCTGAATTAGTCAATGTAGTATTATTTGTTACTCTGCAAATGAAACCCTATCAGTTTGAATGCCAATGTAGGAAATGTTCCAGCTGACACACACACACACACACACACACAAACATATATATATATATATAGTGAATTTTCTGTATTGCTGCATAAATATGACCTAAAACATCAACAGAGTTTCACACAAGTTCTAAAAGTACATAAAGAGAACCTAATTAAACAAATGAGGCAAAAATATTATATTTGCTCACTTATTTATTGAGGAAAATTATCCAATATTACATATCTGTGAGGGGCAAAAGTATGTGAACCTTTGCTTTTAGTATCTGGTGTTACCCCTTTGTGCAGCAGTAACTGCAGATAAACGTTTGGGGTAACTATTGATCAGTCCTGCACATCGGCTCGGAGGAATTTTATCCCGTTCCTCGGTACAGAACAGCTTCAACTCTGGGATGTTGGTGGGTTTCCTCACATGAACTGCTTGCTTCAGGTTCTTCCACAACATTTCTATTGGATAAAGGTCAGAAATTTGACTTGGCCGTTCCACAACATTCACTTTATTCTTCTTTAACCGTTCTTTAGTAGAACGACTCGTGTGCTAAGTGTCGTTGTCTTGCTGCATAACCAACTTTCTCTTCAGATTCAGTTCATGGACAGATGTCCTGACATTTTCCTTTAGAATGCATTGGTGTAAGTCAGAATTAATTTTTCCATCAATGATGACAAGTCATCCTGACCCAGATGCAGCAAAACAGGCCCAAACCATGACAGGCCCAAACCATGACACTACCACCAGATGGGATAAGGTTCTTGTGCTGGAATACAGTGTTTTCCTTTCTCCAAACATAACGCTTCTCAAGTTCTATTTTGGTCTCATCCATCCATAAAATATTTTTTTCCAACAGCCTTCTGGCTTGTCCACGTGATCTTTAGCAAACTGCAGAGGGGCAGCAATGTTCTTTTTGGAGAGCTGTGGCTTTCTCCGTCCAACAGTACCATGCAAACCATTGTTGTTCAGTGTTCTCCTGATGGTGGACATTAACATTAGCCAGTGTGAGAGAGGCCTTTAGCTGCTTAGAAGTTACCCTGGGATCCTTCGTGACTTCACGGACTATTACACGTCTTGCTCTTGGAGTGATCTTTGTTGGTCTCCACTCCTGAGGAGGGTAACGACCGTTTTAAATTTCCTCCATTTGTACACAATCTATCTGACTGTGGATTGGTGGAGTCCAAACTCTTTAGAGATGGTTTTGTAACCTTTTCCAACCTGATAAGCATCAACAACTCTTTTTCTGAGGTCCTCAGAAATCTCATGATACACTCCAACAAACATGTGTTGTGAAGATCAGACTCTGATAGATCCCTGTTCTTGAAATAAAACAGAGCGCTCACTCACTCACACCTGATCGTCATCCCACTGACTGAAAACACCTGACTCTAATCTCACCTCCAAATTAAACTGCCAATCCTAGAGTTTCACTTACTTTTACCCCTCACAGATATGTAATGTTGCTCAATAAATAAATGACCAAGTATAATATTTTCATCTCATTTATTTAAATTGGTTCTCTTTGTCTACTTTTAAAAAATCTGATGATGTTTTAGATATTTATGTAGATAAACAGAAAATTCTAAAGGGTTATATATATATATATATAAACTAAGAAGCTAATTAAGCTACTGGTGATAAATTCCAGTGACGTGAGCATTAATAAAGTCTTAGCACAATGATATGGATATGAATTCTCCCTCACCTCTCTCTGTGATAAGGCAGCATGTAATTATTTAACCAATTTTCCATCTTTTCCATTTCGAACGCCAGCACTAATTCAGAACTAATTGGAGAGATAAAGTTCAAATCCAGCGCTAACTGCGAAATAAATATAAACAGCAACCTTCAAATGGAGAAAATAATTGCGCTAATTTGATTAGAATCAGACCGTTTGTTTTTCATCCTTAACGCCGAAAGATAAATGAGAAGCGAAATGGAAGCTGTAACGAGGAAGCAATTACATTGATCAAGTTAATTTTCTTTTTCTGAGCCGGAAATTTGTTTTATGTTTCGTTGTATTGATATTGACTGGCACGCTAATGAAAAATAATTTCGGCTCAGACTCGTGGGAAGTCTAACGCTGGCCTCGCAGCCGTTCGGTGCGCTAATGCATCATTCGATTAAGAGTAGCTCATATTTACACTAAATAAAAAGCAGGGTCCGAGCTCGAAGCGGAAAACGATCGGTATTACCGGGCCGAAAAGACGACGGTCACGTCTGAACCTGAAGAGAAAGAATAGAACGAAAAGCTACGATTGTATCTAACTCCGCCCCCTCAGCCTAAAGTGAACCAGTCACAACGTTACGCTAAATATTTGGGTTGTTTTTGTTTGTTTTTTACTATTTTTCCTTTTTAAATCATCTTATTTTATAGTCAGAATATGTTGTAGGCCTGGATTATATCCGAGGTGTGACTACACGTGGGGACACTGACATATGGGGACACATATGACTTCACTGCACTGACCTCAGTACAGACTTAAAGCGCTGGTCAACTGAAGGGACGTCTAATGGAACTGGGGAAAAAAACTGTGTTAAAACTAGGAGAATTCTTCTAATCATGATATCATGTTGGTCCAGTGATAAAGTTTACTGTAAACACTCTTCTTTCTCGGTTCCCTTAATACATTGATATGCTTCCTGTTAAATGCAGATACGCCCTTCTGCCTAGCCAATTAACAGTTAACCCATTGTCTCTGTTGAGTGTCAAGCCTGATATATACAGTAATCTGCCTTTCTTCGAATAAATGAAGGATCTTGCCGTTGGAATTTTGTGTGTCTGTGTGTCACTTGGCAACTCTCCCAAGCGCTCGGTGTGGGAAGCGTGTAGCGGCGCGAGGGCGCCGTCTTTATGTGTACTTCTTAAGAGTCATAACCTGAAATTCTGCAAATCCTAACAGTCAGTCTGAACTGTTTGCCTTTATTGTTCACCATGTTTTCCCTTTTTCTTAGCTGGCTGATGGATGGAGCTAGAGTATCTGTGGCATTTTGAATGTCACTGCGTCTATAATAACAATAATAACAACATAACCTCAAACTACTATCTAGTGAACTTTTAGAGTCACCCTTTAACACGCAGGTGAGTGTCGACAACGTACAGTCATCCAGCACACAGACTAGCGGCTTGTTCGGAGTGGTTCTAGATGTACCTTTGTTTAAGAGTGTTCAAGGTAAGCTTATTAACCAAGTTTGACAGGTTTAAGCAAAAGTGTCAACCCAACTATATCTCAAAAACCAAACAACAGACCTGAAACTAGCCCAGACAATTAGGCACTGGAAAAGCGAGACACATCTTTATCTCAGCCTTTGTGTGGGGAAATAAGCATTTTCATGTATTTCTGTCTGCACTCACGACGGCTTTTTTGTATTTTTACGCAAATTGATTCGATTTTATTTCGATTATCTGTCAACGTTCTTATTAAATCCTCCTCCACTGAAAAAAAAACGAGCATGGGGCAGAGTGATACCTGTCCCAATGGGCCTCTAATAGTACTTGATGCAGTTCCCATTTTTGACCACTAGGTGCAATAATAACTCTACGGAAGCTAAAAGGGTCAGTGCGCGTGTGGCCTTACGATCGAATAACGTAACAACATAATATAGGCCTACAGTACGTCTCTCAAAGAGAGACAAAAATCGTCAATAGCGCAAAAGAGGTCGTTCGTATTTAAACAGAATGTATAATGTTTGGAATTATTAACGAGGACTTTATGGAGATTAACATTTGTTAAAGGGCTGATATAAATGGTGGCGCTCTGCATCATCTCCCCTGTGGATGAGGTACGACTGGGAAAAGAGATAGTTTAACGAACACGGTGTTAAAAACAGTGGGTGTCAAAATTCCGGATAAAGCTCCGGATAGCGACATGCCATAGCAAAACTGACAAGTCTAATCAGTTCAGTTTGTAAACAGATGTCCACAATGCTTCTCTACCGCAATATGAGTGGAATTTCAACATTCCATTGATTTTCTTTGTTGAGACGCATGCAACATAAAAATATTTCTTTCTGAATTTTTCTAATAAATTCTTAATATATATATATATATATATATATATGGGTGGTGGTAGCTCAGTCGTTAAAGGCTCTGGGTTACTGATCAGAAGGTCATGAGTTCAAGCCCCAGCACTGCCAAGCTTCCACTCTTAGGTCCTTGGGCAAGACCCTTAACCCTCAATTGCTCAGCTGTATAAATGAGATAAATGTAAGTCATTCTGGATAAGGGTGTTGTAAATATACAAGGTTTTCCCATGCCACTACACATACAAAATGCTTAGAATTAAACCTCCAAAAAAAAAAAAAAAAATATTCAACCTCTTAGATTTTTGAGCTCAAGCTTCCAGGAAGATTTTTTTAAACAGTTTTCCTTCTTTTCTGCTTTTAGTACCCAGAATGAGAACAATCCGCTCTCACCGAGTTTTTACAGACGCTTAATAGCAGCTCTGTGTACGTTACAGACAGCAGAAGGCTCATCAACAATGACTTAGCACCGCCATGTGACCGGCTTTGATTAAAACCCATTCACTTAAGTATTTTATTACTTAAGCCTTCATTACATGTCTCATAGACATCCAAAATCCGTCTTTATACTAATAAATAGTCGATGTTTTGTCCCAGGTTTATCTGTTTACTGTAGGTTTTACAGCTATACAAACTGTTGGGAAAATGTTCAGGATAACGAAGAAATCCTGAGGTAATGCGGCATGACCTTGTTACCTCACATTTATAAACCAAACCAGCCATTTTCTAATCAGCACTTATTTCGGCTTGTTAGCATCACTGTTTAGTTAGCAGTGATCAATTTATAGTAACTTTTGATGTTGAAGTCATTGTTAAAAATGGATTGGAAAAAAAAAACAAAAAAAAAACTAAGCAAATCCAAACAAGAACATTATTAAGATACTATTACACGGAGTTAAGATTAGCTCTGTAAGAAAATGCTCATCCACGGTAGCTAAAATATTACTTAAATCCATCAATTATTAATTTATTTAATTATGGATGCCGCTTATTTATTAATTAATTTCTGTCTCGGTCGAGGTTTTAAGCTGTGAAAATCCCCGGGCCGAGAATTTTCTTCCACGCAGCCAAGAGGTTTTTTTTTTTTTTTTTTTTCCATAGCCGCGTTTAAAAATACATCAGTGAGGGATTTTCATATTAATGAAGAAATGTCTAACGACGGGTGTGTGTGTCCCGAGACAAGAACACACAAACACATGTACACAAGTGTCTACACACAGTTAGTGTGTAGTAATCCTCACCTTGTTAAATAAACATGCAGACGCTCTGTGCCAGGAAGCAGAAATCCAAACACACATCCATGCCAGTTTGGACTGAAAATTCTACCGAGGTGTCCAGGACATGAGGGTGGATCTGATATCAAAAAATATATCCATTTTACATTCATGTTTCTTTTAAACTCATCAAACTTCTCTTCTCTACTCCTCTCTTCGTGGTACGGTTAAACAATTGACGAGGGTTTTTTTTTTTTTTTTTTTTTTTTACCTTGTAAATTCTTTAGGATACTGATCCACATTTTGAAAATCCCTGTGTTACTGCACAAACAAAACGAGTGTAAATGTGTTAAAAACAATGAAAAATTCTGGGTTGTTTGTTCCTGCGCCAAAATGCAGCCGGGTTTGAAACCAGGAAGTGGTGGAGGTTCGAAAATGAGCACTTCTCATGACACAATGGCTCTATGCTTATATTCCTACAAATGTGAGCCTTTGTATAAAGAAAAAAATTTTTTTAAAAAAACCCAGCAGCACAGGTGGAAAAGAGGGATTTAACAGTCATGGGATTTGAAACCTTTCACAAACCTTTGCTCACCTGGTCTGATCACTGCTACTAAAATGTCTTTGGAATCTAAAATGTAAAAATGTTTGAAAGCTAGGATTTTTTTTTCAACACGAATCATTGAAACCTTGTCGTTTTTTTTTTTGTTTTTTTTTTTTTTGGTAAGCTGGAAAGTCCAGCACAGAAGAATTTATTCCTTGATGACATTTTACAAGCTCGAGATCACCCGAGAGAGAAAAAAAACAAAAAAAAAGTCAACTTCAACAACCAGTAATTGTTGAAATTGTTTAAAAATCAGTTGATCGGCTTGTCACCCAACAGGGCGCTGATGGTCTGTTGTGTTGTTGTTTTTTTTATTATTATCTGTTTTTAGAAGTGAACTCTATGTACTTTTATTGTCTTACACTTCTAAATTAACACACTAAACACACACTTCCGTTAGAGCAAATAACCCCAAACCCACATAAAGCCTAAGTAAACTGACTCCGTGTAACCTACAGTAATTATCTGGAAATGCTGAAGTCGTTGAAGCCAACAAGAACTGCGAACCTATCGATTCTTGTTAATGGAGTGTTAAAATGAACAGTTTGTGGATTTCACTCAGGTGAGGACCAAAACTAACACTTTAAATTGAACTCACGCAGTTCAACTGCAATGAGAAGTGATTTGAGTGTGTATCGACCCAGCTGCTGGACGGCAATCAAACATGCCATATCTTTAGGGTTGCATTATTATTATTATTATTATTTTTTTTTTTATTATTATTATTATTATTATTATTATTATTATTATTATTATTATTATATATTTTTTCGCAGATGCAAGCTGCAAAACTGAGCCAAATGACAAAGCTGTAACGCTGTAGAAATTGCATGAACTCTGCATATTTGGACTGAAAAAGAAAAAAAAAAAAAAGAATTATCTAGGAACTGACTTGATGTTTGGTAGATTTCTGTCATTTCTATGCGCACTTGGTAAACGTTTGTTTACCTTTTTTCATCACTGTATTTCTGACCGACGAATGCAACGATTTTATGGTACGTTTTCAGCCCCACAAACCTCTCAGACAGGGTGATTTTTTTTTATCATTTGTTCAAACAACAAACATGCTAAAAGTAGCAATCTTACTCTGGTTCTCAGTCAGGAAATGGACCAATCGGTGTGCAGACACTGTAAGGGAACTTGTGAAAGGGTGCCTAAGGTGAGGGTAAGGGTCATGGGGTCAGCAAAGGTCATAGGCTCAAAAAACTCCCACATAAAAACTAATGTATTATTAAATATATTATGATTTCGGGGGTAATAAAAAATTTTAATATTCTTGCCAACCTATATAATGGCAAAAGGCGATTTATACGAGATTAATTACTACAACATAATATAATATACTTATATCATACATATATAATAATATAACACAATACACTTATATAATACTTATATAATAATACAGTATAATAAACTTATATCAATTTATATTTATATGAATGAATGAACGAACAAATAAACAAACACAAATAAATAAATGCCATTTCCTCTTATATAATAATATAACATAATATACTGATATAATACTTATATAATAATATAATATAGTAAACGTATATAAATTTATATTTATATGAATGAAGGAATGAACGAACAAACAAAGACAAATAAATAATGCAATTTCCTCTTATATATTAATATAACATAATATACTGATATAAATTTATCTTTATATGAATGAATGAATGAATGAATGAATGAAGGAACGAACAAACAAACAAAAATAAATACATGCCATTTCCTCTTACCCATGAGGCCGTTGTTATCTTTAAACTAGGCTATAATTTCACGTATTCCATTAATGAAATATTTGTGGCTTTTCCATTATAGAGTGAAATGTTTAAACACTAATGAATTGTCCTGTTGAATTATTTACCGAAGGTTACATAATATCTGAAAATGTATGTTGAAGGTTGAAGGTTACATAATATCATATGTTGAAGGTTACATAATATCTGAAAATGTATGTTGTAAATTGAGGGAGCACTGAATTAAGATAGCGCTGAAACAAGGGACGTTGTTATGACTAGCGTAAAAATGAGCTCGTTAACTAGCAAGAAAGCTACGCTGCACATAAAATCAGCACTAAAGGTGTGAGCCTGTCAGAGTTCAGCTGAGTCATTATTTATCTGACTGCCTGTCTACAACATTACATTCATGGCACTTGGCAGATTCCCTTATCCAGAGTGACTTACATTTATATGACTGAGGGTTAAGGGTCTTGCCCAAGGGCCCAACAGTGGTAGCTTGGCAGTGATGGGGCTTGAACTTCTGACCTTCTGATCAATAACCCAGAGCCTTTAACTACTGAGCCTCCACTGCCCCTTTGTGATTATCACAAAGTGAGCACTGGTGAAAAATGTGTATGCGCACCTTAATTCCAGTCAAGCAATTTAAATAAATAAATAAATAAATAAATAAATAAATAGCATGATTAATTTCTCACTATTACAAAAATAATAAAAAAATCACAGAGTGCTGTTAAAAGCAATGCTGAACGTTTTTTCCACGCCATAGCACTCGCACAGCAATGAAATCGCTCCTCTGAGTGTTGGCTATGAAACTGAGATGATAGTATGCAAAAATGTTTGTGTGCATTGCTCTAATTATACAGCTCGTTAATTTATATTAAATTAACTCTTCATTCAGGTCTTATAATACAATAGAAAAGCTCCATCCACTAGTCATTTCAGTAAATAAGCAGTAAACCAGCTAACACTCAGTCTAGCATTATAATAATCAGGCTGAAATTCAAACAGACGAACACTCAAATTAGCATTATATTAAACAAGGTAACACCAAAACTAGTATAGAAAAAACAGGCTACAACTAAACAAAACTAGTATTATGGTTAAAAGAATAACCCTCAAACTGGCATTATATTAAAACAGTGTAATACTCAAAGTAGAATTATATTAAACAATGTACAGTAACACGTAAATGAGCATTTTAGCAAACAAGCTAACACGCAAACTAGCATTATAGCAAAAAGTCTAACATTCAAATAAGAATTATAATAAACGGGCTAACACTCAAACTAGCATTGTAGTCAAAGTGCTGGCATTCAAACTAGCATTATAATAAATGACTAACACTTGAAAATTGCCATTATAATAAACAGGCTAACACTACAACTAGCATTATCCATCCATCCATTTTCTATACCGCTTATCCTTCCTTCAGGGTCATGGGGAAACCTGGAGCCTATCCCAGGGAGCATGGGGCACAAGGCGGGGTACACCCTGGACAGGGTGCCAATCCATCGCAGGGCACAATCACATACACACTCACACACCCATTCATACACTACGGACACTTTGGACATGCCAATCGGCCTACCATGCATGTCTTTAGAGCGTACCTGGAGGAAACCCCCGCAGCACGGGGAGAAACTCTGCACACACAGGGCCACGTTGGGAATCGAACCCCCAACCCTGGAGGTGTGGGGCGAACCACTAAGCCACTGTGCACCCAACTAGCATTATCATAGTGTAAAAAGGCTGACATGAAAACTAGCTTTATATTAAACAGCCTAACACTGAAACTAGCATTATATTAAACAGGCTAACACTCAAACTAGCATTATAGTAAACAAGCTTACACTCAAATTACCATTATAATAAACAGGCTAACACACAAACTAGCATTATAGTAAACAAGCTTACACTCAAATTACTATTATAATAAACAGGCTAACACTCCAACTAGCATTATAGTAAACAAGTTTACACTCAAATTACCATTATAATAAACAGGCTAACACTCAAACTAGCATTATAGTAAACAAGCTTACACTCAAATTAGCATTATAATAAACAGGCTAACACACAAACTAGCATTATAGTAAACAAGCTTACACTCAAATTACCATTATAATAAACAGGCTAACACTCAAACTAGCATTATAGTAAACAAGCTTACAGTCAAATTACCATTATAATAAACAGGCTAACACTCAAACTAGCATTATAGTAAACAAGCTTACACTCAAATTACCATTATAATAAACAGGCTAACACTCAAACTAGCATTATAGTAAACAAGCTTACACTCAAATTACCATTATAATAAACAGGCTAACACTCAAACTAGCATTATAGTAAACAAGCTTACACTCAAATTACCATTATAATAAACAGGCTAACACTCAAACTAGCATTATAGTAAAAAGGCTAACATTCAAACTAGCATTATGGTAAATGACAAAACATTCAAAAATTGCCATTATAATAAACAGGCTAACACTCAAACTAGCATTATAATAAACGAGCTTACAGTCAAACTAGCATTATAATAAACAAGCTTACAGTCAAACTAGCATTATAATAAACGACTTACACTCAAACTAGCATAGAATTCAGGCTAACACTCGAAATAGCATTATAGTAAACAAGCTTACAGTCAAACTAGCATTATATTAAATGCCTAACAGTCAAATTACCATTATAATAAACAGACTAATACTCAAGTTAGCATAGAATTCAGGTTAAAACTCGTAATAGCACTACGGTAAAAAGGCTGAGATTAAAACTAGCATTATATCAAACAGACAGTATTCTAACATTCAAACTAGCATAGAAAACACCTAGGTTTTAGTAAACAGTGCCATGCTGCCTGTGCCAATGCCTTGTTCGATTAAGAGAAAACTAAAGTCCACATTTCAGTTAAATTTGCAAATCGTACTGTAATTTTAATTTAGTTGTAAGTCAGTTAAATTACTTAGAAGTGCGATAAAAAAAAAAAAAAAAAATTATGTTAGTTGCTACTTAATGTATTTTATTGTGTGACCTCTGGTGACCTTTGGTGATCCATACATGACCTTAAAAGCTGAATATGGTAAACTAATAAGAGGTATATTTACTTATAAAATAATAATAATAATAATAATAATAATAATAATGAAAGAAGGAATTACAATTTTGGTTCATCGGATTATAAGAGAAAAAGAAAGGGAAAAAAAACAACATGCTTGGAATTCAACACTGCAGATGTTGCCTTTGGCTATCTACTTGACAGACCGCCAAAAGAGATTGATACATCCGTTTTCCTTCCTTTTCTTATCTGTTCCAAAAGAGAGAAAAAAAACCAAGAAGTTGGTGTATGTTGGACATGGTTCAGCTAATATCGGGATGCTGTTTAGAGATCTGATTTACTGGAACTGGACCCTCTTCCTCTCTCTGGATCTCGGATTCTTCCAGCAAATTGACTGCCAAATACAGGCCTCGAGGATTCCTGACTCATGTCTCCATGTTCAAGCGTATGAATTATGTACTGTTGAGCCGCTGGTAACCATCTACAGACTTCTCCCGAGCCAAGCATGTTTCGGAGGGAAATGTGTTTGTCCTTATTTAGCACCATGAAGCGTACCATATGGAGAGAGTGTTGGGTTTCTCGGCGACTGAAGGAACGGCAGGGGACAACATAAATAATGGCTTGCTGTAGCTGCGTTTCAAAGACGTGACGGAGGGAGTTTTGACTTTATTGTTTGGAAATGAGACCGACAACATAAATAAATAAGGACAAATGGAAGGAAAGCAGACGGGCGAAACAATACGAGCGCAACAAGGCAGAAGAAAAACACACATGCTCGGTAAATTTCTTTTGTTTGCCCTTTCGGTTCAGAGGAACATCATTCATTCCTCCCGTCTCTGTCTTTCTTTCTCTCTCTCTCTCTCTCTCTCTCTCTCTCTCTCTCTCTGTGTCCTCGTATAATTTCTTGTTTGAACACATGTCGCACCAGGAGCACTGGAGAGGGATGAAGTAGAAGATTTCTGAGCCCCGTTATTTTGGCACAGGCGTAGGAGACAGACGCCAAAGAGCTTCATTAGGCCCGACGGGAGGGTAGATGGATCCAGAGGCTCATGGAAGTCTAGCAGCAGTAAACACAGTGGCAGGCTGGGTAATAATCCATCATAAAAGAGCCACTCGCGTCTCCACATCATGCCACCGACGCCTTCGCTGCAGTGTTTCAGCTCCATCAGCTTAGCTTAATGCTTCCCTGCGCTCTGTCTCAGTCGATCTTTCACTTTTCTGTCTTGCTTGCTTGTTCCCTTATGCCTTTTGATTTGCTTGTTTCTTCTAAGTGCAACACCGAGGAGCATGTGGTCACTATTGAGGTCAGTTGTAAGATTGAGCTCTAGGTGCACTTTCGCTACTGTGAAAATGTTCAATTTCTGGAATAAAAGGATGGCGTTCCAAGAAACACCCATTTTTTCCCCCCACATTAGAGTACCACAGAACTTGTTGAGTAAGGAATAAAACAGTCTGTGTGGTGCTGCTGTAGGACAAATAATCACAGAAATAACTGAATTAAAAAATAAATGAACAGCAGAATTTTTACCCCTTTATATTTAAATTTATGTTACGAGGCATTCGAGAGAAAAGTGATCAAATACGTTAAAAAAGCTATAGTTGTTCCATCACTTTTTCCTAATACGACAAAAAAAAAAAAGAAATGCAGCTTGTTACTGAGAAATAGCAAAGACCCTGACCTGAAGACTTCTGAAAAACTAGCAAACTGTTACAGAGTGTTGACACTGGAGACTCCTTCCATAAATTTAAAAAGAAAACGTTAAATAAGATTACTCGATGTGGTGGTTACACAAAAAATGTAATTCGGAAGTTTCTCCTGGTAAACCAGTGGTCTGGATTTGCATATTAGAACCTGATTGGCTCCTTTATTTTATGACATAATAACCCTCACCTGTTTAATACGAATACCATGATCCAGTGAGATCATCAGTTTCCTGTGGAATGATGACCAATGACCATGTTGAAATGTTGACATGTCTTCTCATTCAAATGAATTCCCCCGTAAGGCTTTCATTGTGAAGACATTTTATAAAGTTTAGGTAGGTGATTTTACTAGAACTAGAAGTCTTTCTGCGACTGGGGCAGAGTGCAGCCATTGCTGCAAAATTTATCACTGAATGTCTGAGCACTAAGAGCGGTATATACTGTAGTAGTTCCTGGTTCCTGGTCACCATAGCGGATCGACCTTCCGCATATTGATTCTGGCACAAGTTTTATGCCGGATGCTCTTTTTGACACAACCGTCCCCATTTTCCAGGCTTGGGACCAGCACTGAGTGCACACCCTCCGGTAGTTGGGGCTGGTTGCCTGTCCAGGAATCGAAACGCAGCTATGAGAGCGCAGCATGCTAGCCACGAGTCAACGATTATACGCTAGAATTTTTATTGGTTGTTGTATTGTAGATTGTTTTTTCTTCTTATATCCCGACACCTCTTTTCTCAAACATGAGTGCTTGGTTAGCGATGGAGCAGATAGGACTTTATGGACTTTCTCAAGGGTACAACCAGTGTTGGACTGGAGGGTGGTTAATAGTCCCCCTGCCCTGCAGTCAACCCTTGCCAGGTCTGGGACTTGAAATCGTAATGCTTAACAACTGAGCTACCACAGCTCCCATTATGTTCTTATGCTACTTTCACACCCGGCCTTTTCTCCTCAACCACCAGCACACCTTTTACATGTAATCCTTTGTGAAGCTGGTACCACAAAGTACTACAAAATTTTAGGGCCATTTTTAAAAAGCACTGCTGCCAGCGTTATTCATTTACACCAGAGCTTCTGAAGTTTTATACCTATTTAGTACTGTTATACCTTTCTTACTCACAGGCCTCAAAGTTTTAACGTAGGTCCGGAAGAGTTCCTCTTGAACATTCTCCATTTAGATGAACTCTTGAACGTCCTCGAGTAAGGAAAAAGATCTCAAAAGCCTAGCTGCTTTGACTTGATGATACTTTTGTGTACAACGCAGGTCACGCCAGATGTTCTCCACAGGACCACGGGACTCCTGCTTAGGGAGTACAAACTCGGAACCCGGTTTTACCGATAGCCATATTTTACACAAATATCACGGTACATCAGTTACCTGATTGCTGATCGACCCGGTACACTTGGTGAATAAAGATTTTTGCAAACCTACAGGGCTGGAAATAGGAGCCGAGGAGTGTGACGAGGAAACATTACAGGTTTGTCGCTGTGGGGATTTGACAAGGCCTCCTCCAAAATCGAATCTCTGTGCGGTTTTGCCTTCTGCATCCCTGAAACACCGGCTCAGTTCAAAGCCTCCCACAAAAGCCGATTTCTGTAATCTTTGCAGGCCAAGCGGCACATCGACAAATGGGTGTGAAGGAGTGTTTTAACCAAGCAGAACAGACTACAGCGGGGGATTTCTTTCTTTTTTTTCTTTTTTTATTTACTGGCCAGCCACCACTTATAACAAAGTGATAAGTGCCTTCAAACTAGGCTCTCAATCATCCAGATTGCTGGTAAGTAATGAAATAAGCGACATACTTCACAAAAAAAGCGTTTTTTAAACAGTCAAGTGAGACAGACGTCCATTAGGCTTGCAGCTCCAGTGCAAAACTAATGAAGCAACATTCAAATACAAATCTGAATACTATGTCTTGGCGGATTGCTCCTTTTGGTCACAGGGGGTACTGGATACAAGTTGTTTTCCGCCAAACAATCTTTGGCAAGTTAGCATGTAATGCTTTGATTCCTTTCCCCCGAGTCAATTTCTTTTACAACTCCCAATTACACAACATTGCATTAAACGCCATATGATGTCTTCATCACTCCAGTTCTTGGTCTAGATCCAGTGTTTTTGAGGTTCAGATAACTGGTGTATTGTGATTAGACAACGCACCAAGCACCCATTTCTCAGTGCCAGGTTAGTTTGTAAAGGCAAATAAATACTTCAGTGAATGTGTTTTAATCAAAGCCAGTCAAATGGCTGTGCTAAGCCATTGCTGACGAGCCTCCATTTATCTCGAAAGTACCCAGAGCTGCTATTAAGCTTCTGCAAAAACAAAACAACAACAACAACAACAACAACAACAACAAAAATAAATCCAGTCAGTGAGAGCAGACTGTTCTCAAGGACACAATGTAAAATAGCAATGGATGTGTCCGTCTGCTTTGCTAATTAATTCGTGTTCATCATTGCTATAATAATCTGGACATTCATAAGCACAGAGCGTAAATACGCAGCAGTCCGGTAAAACACGTCTGAATTCTTGACACCAGCTAAAAAAAAAAAGAAGAAAAATTGAGTTTTGACCAAAATAAACTTTGACATCTTGAGTTTAAAGTGTGGCAGCTTTAATTGGAATCATAATGAAATCGTTAACACAGAGATACACATAAAAGAGAAAAAAAAATATTTGCTGTAGTGTGGAATGTCTGTAGTTTTCAGAACTACTGAATATACAGCATAAAGTAGAAACTACCAAACGTTGACCATGTCAAGGGCTTTCCCAGGCCACCATACGTATATCAAATTAAACATAACGATATATACTCACCTTCAACAGCACTATTTGCAAGACAACAACATGATTTAGAAGGTAATGGAGTTAATTGATGGAGAAAATGAAGACAGGCTTTTTATGAATCCTATTTTTAGTTTCCTTGCTTCTTGTTTGACACGTCATAAAATACAACCAGCAAGCCAAACAACATAAAACTGACAAGGAAATAAAACACCCATTCATCAAAAAGATGATGTTGAACCGGTGGACGTTTCACTTATTTATATTTATAGTAGTATATTTCTTTTTATCATGACCTGATGGGAAGTTTCTCAATGTTTTAATATTATGAATTATCATTCCGGAATGAGTCACAAAGACACCGTTTTCTCTTTCATCAACACCAAACATCTGAAGACATTTTCGAAACGCTGACTCAAGCTTTTCACGTACTCATGCGTTGAATATTATTCCATTAATATTATGTAGGTTTGTTTTATGAAGTGCTAATGACTAGAGAAGGTTAGCAGGTTCTGTCGATCATCAATTCATCTCACTTCTAACAGTATTCGGGTAATGAGTACAGGCTGATCCCTGACAATGTCAATTTATGGCTGTCTAAGCAGAAGGAATCAATTTCTTTTTATATACCTGAAAAAAAAGAATGTACACTTTACACTTGCATACATAATGGTTCATCAAGGGTTCTGTCTTACTAGGTAGATTTTACTCTACACTTACAAAATGGTTCCTCGAGGGTTCTATCTTACTAGATAGACTTTACACTTACAAAATGGTTCCTCAAGGTTTCTATCTTACTAGACAGATTTTACTTTACACTTACAAAATGGCTCCTCGAGGGTTCCATCTTACTAGACATATTTTACTTTACACTTACAAAATGGTTCCTCGAGGGTTCTATCTTATTAGATAGACTTTACACTTACAAAATGGTTCCTCAAGGTTTCTATCTTACTAGACAGATTTTACTTTACACTTACAAAATGGTTCCTCGAGGGTTCCATCTTACTAGACATATTTTACTTTACACTTACAAAATGGTTCCTCGAGGGTTCTATCTTACTAGAGAGATTTTACTTTACACTTAAAAAATGGTTCCTCGAGGGTTCTATCTTACTAGACAGATTTTACTTTACACTTACAAAATGGCTCCTCGAGGGTTCCATCTTACTAGACATATTTTACTTTACACTTACAAAATGGTTCCTCAAGGGTTCTAACTTACAATATAGATTTTACTTTACACTCACAAAATGGTTCCTCGAGAATTCTATCTTACAAGATAGACTTTACTTTACACTTACAAAATGGTTCCTCAAGGGTTCCATCTTACTAGACATATTTTACTTTACACTTAAAAAATGGTTCCTCGAGGGTTCTATCTCTCTACACATTTTTTACTTTACACTTACAAAATGGTTCCTCGAGGGTTCTATCTCTCTACACATTTTTTACTTTACACTTACAAAATGGTTCCTCGAGGGTTCTATCTGAGGAGACAGATTTTACTTTACACTTAAAAAATGGTTCCTCGAGGGTTCTATCTTACTAGATAGACTTTACTTTACACTCACAAAATGGTTCCACAAGGTTTCTATCTTACGAGGTTAGACTTTACTTTACACTCACAAAATGGTTCCTCGAGGTTTCTATCTTGCTAGATATATTTTACTTTACACTTACAAAATGGTTCCTCGAGGGTTCCATCTTATGAGATAGATTTTACTTTACACTTACAAAATGGTTCCACAAGGTTTCTATCTTACGAGGTTAGACTTTACTTTACACTCACAAAATGGTTCCTCTAGGTTTCTATCTTGCTAGATATATTTTACTTTACACTTACAAAATGGTTCCTCGAGGGTTCTATCTTATGAGATAGATTTTACTTTACACTTACAAAATGGTTCCACGCGGGTTCTATCTGACTAGACAGATTTTACTTTACACTTACAAAATGGTTCCTCGAGGGTTCTATCTTACTTGATAGACTTTACTGGGAACCTTTTGTGAAAGGAAAACTTTCTGTTCTAGCTTTAGATGAACCCAAAAGAGACAAAAAGTTGTTTTTTTTTTTTTTGTTTTTTTTACTAAATGGAACCGTACTACAGTAATTTGACAACAGGTGGGCAAAAACATAACTAGCTAAAAACATTGCCATATGTTAACTGTCTCCCTGTACCACAGTGTTGCTGTAGCCAGAAGGTGTTGATTAATTTTCTATAGCAGCAGCTGACAGTCATTCTGGCTGCAAGGCAAATCACAGGTTTACATGAATGCACTTGTTCTAATTCGTTATCGTTTCTATAGCAACAGCTCATTTACAGGGACATGTTTGGCAGACACTCCACATAAACCAGAATAAAAAAGTGTAAATATTTATATGATGAAGTTTTCTGTAAGGAGACTGTATCGTGTCAGTGCTTTGTACTGTAACAGTCAGGAAGACGGGTAAGTCGTAAGGACAGATGAGTTCGTGGTTTCTCAGTAACACGCTTATAGCTACAATAACGTAAGGGTTAACTGGAACGAACTTGTTTCACGGACGTTACGCGACATTAAATATAACTATAAACCGATAAAACAAATTGTAATCGTTGGAAAATTGCTTTACACAGTGCATAGTTTGTGATTAGTTCATGCCTTAACTGATCGTTAGGTCATATTTAAGTAAGTATTAATTCAGGTATTAGTGCATGATTATTCATGACCCGTTATTGTAAAGTGTTACCGCCTTCTTTTTTTTTTTTTCCACCGCAGTTTTGGGAAAATAATGCATTTTCTAATCTGCTACAAAAGTGTTAATGTAAAAACTGTCGCAGAAATGTGACCGTGCATTGAATCCATTGATTCTGACTACTCAGTACATTCAGATAATTGCAATTCCTAATTATTTATCTTAGTTGCTACTGAAGTCTCAGATGGTACTTCTGAGATCTTACTCAATATGGGAGTTCATAAGATCTGGCTGAAAAACATTTTCTAAATGAGAGGAAACTGTTCTACTTCGCAGCAAATGCCACTGTTTTATGAGATCCATATGGATGTCGTAAAAAGATGGTTATATACACGAGCCAGACTACCGAAGCAATGGAGTCAATGTCCTTGAAATGTATTGGAGCAGTCTGGGTTATGTGGAAGCCCATTGTGCTCATTCTGCAAGTGAATCATAAAATTTCCACATGACGATATTTAACCCTCCATTACACGCTTGGAAATCGGCTACTTTCACACTCGGACGGCTGCGTTTAGTTTCGTTTGAGCCGCTATCTATCGGCGCATGTCTACGTTAACCCAAGTTTGTTTTTGTTTTGTAAGTGTCGCAAAGCACCCGGAGAATTCCGCAGCAACGCCTCCTGGATGAGCTCTGGGGAAAGATAAAAAGCGCCTGAGAGTAAATGTTCGTATCAAAACGAACGTGTGCAAAAAAATCGATGGTGGCGTTTGAAAATTGGCCATGAAGCGTCGGCAATGGCGTATCTGTTTAGCCCGGGGCGCGCCGCTTCTGTGTCTGTCAGTGTAATGTTTGGTGAAGAACATTAGAGAAGAGAGCTACGTCTTTTTAAGAAGAGACACAAGACGTCGACGGGACGGTTTTCAGGTTTAGGGCGGCGTTCAGTCGGCCGTCTCGCTTGATTTTCCAATGTAATTATAGATACATAAACGACTTAGCGCCGCTCGCGCTTTAAAGTGCCTTTCCTAATTTGCTTCTATCGAAGATTGTACTCAGGTAGTTGGGTTGCTGGGTAACACGGATAAGGGACATCTTTAAGCACAATGGATGGAGAGGTAATAGGATGGCAAATAAGATAAATAAAACGCTTCGACCGAGACGATTTCTGTACGAGCGACGCACGAGAAAAATCTCATTTGCAGCACGCGGTAGTGAATAGGCGGCTTGTGGATGTGAGTCAATTCGGCGAGCATGCGTTATCATTGAGCAACGATGAAAAAAAAACCAAACAAACGGCCTTCGTATTCAGTCATGGCAGAAGAAGAGAAAAAACCGCCAGGCCTCTCTCTCATGCTGAGAACAAGCTGTTCATTGGGAAAGGGTGTGAGCTTTTCTGTTGACGTAGCTCGAGTTTGGCTTGAGGTTAAGGCTTTATTTACCAAAGAGTGAAAGACAAAGAGAGAGCGAGAGGGAGAGAAATCAATGGCTCTCCACTGCTGGAGGACTGTGAAGATCAATGGACACTCAAAAAAAAAAAAAAAAAAAGCTTCTTAAGAAAAAGAAAAAAAAAAAAACAACAACATTGATTGTTTGACTGAAGAAGAAAGAAAACCAGAAAACACACCTGTGTAGATGGAAAATTTACTCGACCCTTCAAGTACTGTGTTTTTCGAGTGTTGCCATTATGGCTTTGCTCTTTTCCTCCTCGCAAAGTCCCTTCAGGATGTTTACCGAACTCGTTTAAGGACTTGAAAGGAACTGGTTCACCTAAAATGAACCCAGAAATGCAGTCAATCAGGCAAGACATTTGGTTTTTGGTTTCCACTGGTCTTATGAGACGAATGCAGCTAACACGTAAGGCAGGGGTGTCCAATCTTATCCGGAAAGGGCCGGTGTGGGTGCAGGTTTTCATTCCATCCAAGCAGTAGACACACCTGAGTCTATTGAAAGCCAAGATCAACTGATTAAACAGGTGGAATCAGGCGTGGCTCCTGATTGGTTGGATCGAAAACCTGCACCCACACCAGCCATTTGTGGATAACATCGGACACCCCTGAAGTAAGGCCTGTTACCATCAAAGATGCACCTCAGAACCTAAATGACCAGGCTAACAGATGGCTAATGTAGGGTAATAATGTATGGTTAGCTAGTTAGCTAGTTAACTGCACTAATACAGACTAAAGGAAACAAGTATATGATGATGTAGTACATCATTTTTGCGACTTTGTCAAGCCCGTCATTGGCGAACGCTTCTGCTGTGAGTTGTGGTGCTCTGTCCTCATATCATAAAAGATATTATTTGAGTCTGGTTATTGTCGTTATTTTCTCTGCATGCTAGCTGGCGACATGTAGTAAGCAGGAGAGTTTGGAACCTCTGAGCCATGAAAGTCGACTCAAGCAGCTGTGTAACCCATCTCTGAATACGCAGAACTTTCCCTGTGTAAATACTGCCATAACTTTTGAACTGACTCTGAATACGGCGCTGTATGGAAGTTTTTTTTAAAATCCATTTCTGTATTTAAGACAGAACAAACAAACAAACAAAAAAAAAAACAGCGGAACCCGAGCTACAAAACTCCATCAGTCTCGTAACACTGATTCGGTATGAGAGGCAGACAGAGTGATGTCACTCATTGCTCAGACAGATGACAAAACACCCCATTATGCTACGGATTGCCTTCATAGGTCATTAGGCAAGGTGGATATCAGACAGGACCAGTCAACCCTGCTATGAGAAATGGAGTCATGGATGCTTGCTTTCTCTCTGTCTCCTTGTCTGTACATCTTCTCAGTTTGCCAGAGTATCAGCCCACCTTTACCACTGTTCTCTTTGTTTACTCTGCCTTCGACTGGTATGTCTTTTTTTTTTTTTTCCTACCTATATTTGTCTGAGAATTTGAAAGGGCTTTGTTTATTTCATTTAACAAGGGATGAACTTGGATCATTTTGATGTTTAGGATTCAATCAAGAAGTTTGATTAAAGGGAAGAGGATTTTGAATGAAGGAGTGGTGTCTCTGTGTCAGTCCCAGTGAAGAAGGCGTGGCTTCTGTAACTATCAGTCCCAGTGAAGAAGGCGTGGCCTCTGTAACTATCAGTCCCAGTAATGAAGGAGTGGCCTCTGTATCTATCGGTCTCAGTGAAGGAGACATGGCCACTTCATCAGTCCCAGTTAAGGAGGCAATGCCCTCTGTCTATGTCAGTTCCAGTGATGAAGGTGTGGCCTCTTCATCAGTTACAGTGAAGGAGGTGTGGCCTCTGCCTATGCCAGTCCCAATGAAGGAGGTGTGGCCTTGATCTATGTCAGTTTCATTGAAAGAAGTGAAATTTTCTCTGATTAATTATTTTCATTTGTCTTCCCTGGGTCTCTTTTTCTCTCTTAAATCCCACCCTAGCTATTGTGTGGAGCTGAACAGAAAATTTTGGAGTTGCTCTGATTCGAAAAAGAAGGACGTTTAGCTGTGACAAAGAGCAGCAGAACGTAAATCTGAAGATTCTCCCCGCCGTGAGTCCTCAGCATCTGCACCAAGAGACAAACAATAGCGAGCTAGTCTAGTGGAGGAGCCTCAGCGTGAATCCCTGTGCGGTGGTGGGTGGCAGGACGAGACGGTGGTGCCATACAGATGCTATTAAATGAGGAAGAAGCGGACTTAAAGTCCAACACAAACCATCAGCACGGCTCACTGACTTCCTGTTTATGGCCATGTTTACACCACTGGTGTGGATCTGAGCCGGCTGCTCGTTAGGCTCCCTAAGACTCTTTTTATTCTTCTCTAACTCAGACTATATCTCTTACTTTATTTCTTGTCGGGGGCTTTGGACTAACCCTAGACCCCCTGAGAGCCATTTCTCTTAGGATTCTTCTTTGGGTTCTAACAAGGACTCCTGGCTGGGTGTCACATCTTTTAAAAAAAAAAAACACTCCTATTTTTTGATCGCTGTATATGTATCTCCCTGTTGGCCCCTTGTTATACAACAAAGGCGGAAAGCATTTCCGACTGGCAGACCCCTGGGATGAGATAAGACCCAGAGAGAGATATGAGCTACAACAACACATTGATCTCCTTTCACACAGTTAAAGAAAACATTTGGCAAAAAAAATGTAATGTCAGCAAATTTTTGAGAATTGTAATCAGGCTATGACGCTAATGTAGCTAACAAGCCAACATACACAACATGTACTGAACGCCACTGTTAAGCTAAGTAATGGTAGCCATTTTCCTAAAATAGCAACGATAGGCCATATTTGCGTTAAACATACATTAAAATACCATGATTATGTCACAAAACCACAGTCTAGCCCAAATGACTTCATGTGAGACAGACTTCCATTTCCTCCTAGCTACATTAGCATGACAGCAGCAGTGCAAGAAAAAAAAAAAAAAAACTGGACACCAACATGTTTTGGCTCACTTACATTTGACATAGTTTGACAAATTAACATTGCAGAGGTGCCAACACTGCTAACAAGAAAATACTATCAGCCAGAAAGGGAAAAAAATGACCACAGAAACGCCCAAGCATATGCCAGTGGATGCGATAGCTAATTTTTTTTAATCAAATGTATGGCCAAGCAACAGAAAGAAAAGAGGCAAGGTAAATGTCTGGTGTGACCGCTACTTAATAATGAGCAATCATTCCTTTTATATTGACAAAAGAGACCACAGTCCCACGTTCTGCCTTTCTGTCACCACACAAGCCAAAGGTCAAAGTTCACCGAGATAAAGTCAAAAGTAAAAACGAAAGTACCCGCTACTTTGAGCAAAAGCACAACCTTTACATACCACGTCCTTTCCCCTTCGGTGAATTGCCCTTACTGTCCGATTACATCCTGAGAGTTACTATCAAAACTGTGAAGGTTAAATGGTTGATTGACTGCATCTGACGTAAAAGTAACATTGCCAACATTGCTAAGAAGAGAGATAGCGAGAGAGAGAGAAAGAGAGAGAGAGAGAAAGAGAATTTTACCACAAACCTTTTTTTCAGATGTGTTCCAAGAAACAGTAACAAAATAGCAAGGCAGAAATCCAATTTGAACACTATTTTATTTATTTTTCTGTTCTATTTTTTTATTTGTTTCTGCAAAAAAAAAAAAAAAAAAAAAAAAAGGAACCCATGATAAGAAGAAAACAAAGTGTTGTGAAGATGCGTGAGCAAATAAAGAGCAAAACAAATCTAATCCAAAACACAGAGCCCCTGTAAGAGTCTTTCAGATGTGATGCAGTGTTTTCAGAAAGAACAGATTCCTGGAGCGCAGAACTCGACAAACCGGAGCGCTTATTTATTTACGTTATTTATCAATGCAGCTTCTAGAAACCTCAAGCCTCCAGCTTAATGCTTCAGCAAATCCTGCCTCGTCTTTATGCTTCACAAAACTAGCGGTTTCCATGCCGCAATGTAATTTTCTGCAATCTTAGACACTCCTGTTGATCGCCACCCTGACAGAGCCGGAACGTGAAGTGTGTGAGTGCTAGCACTGAATAATGATACGGCACGGGAGACACGTGGAAACGAGACGAGTCAACACACTGATGAAACACTCAGACGGTGTAAACCGCCTCCATCTTTTCCGGCCTCGCTGAGCTTTCTGCTCATACGGTGGAGACTGGGAACATGTGGTACGTGTGATGTCTAAACAGTGTTTTCCTCGTCTTATTCTTATTCAAAAACAGGCTTTCATTGTAACGGCTGTCATGTTGAGTGACGCTGTCGATACCGACGATCCACTAACCTAACAAATATTTCAGATTTTCCTAAAAACGACAAGCTAAGCTAGTTAGTTGAATCATATTCCGTCCTCCGCGTTTCAGAGTGCAGTGCAAAGGAATTTTCCTCTAGCTGAGATACTCAGCTAAAAATTAATGATAGTGTATTTTTCCTTCCTCGTGTTGAAATGCACTGAGGTGAAGTCAGCCTGTAGCTAAGATAGTTAGCTTAATCATTAGCTCCATTCGCCTACTAGCTTACCTACAGGCTAACACTGCAGTCAAATAGAAAGGAAAATGCATCAGAATCACAGATTAGCTTACTGCCGCTTACAGATTAGCTTAACTTTAACACATAAAGAAGGCACAGACATGAGCATGTACTAACTAGCGTCAACAGATTGCTTTTCAACACGTGGATGGGATAGAAACATTAGTGTAATGATTAGCTACAGGTTAAACTTGCACTTACGTCTAAAAAAGGAAAACGTTAGCCTAACAAGATGAGTCTTGTCACGATAACTTTGAAAGTCTGCACTCGGTCGGCGGACTTGTTGAGGAAACAGAAACGTTAGCACGTATTATCTTAGCAAGAGGCTAACTTTAACAGAGTGCTTTTCAAAATATAGATGGGAAATAAACATTAGCATAACGATTAGCTGCAGGTTAAATTGACCACACTGGTCTTTAAAAGTCAGTGGAGCTACTTTCTTAACTATAGGCTAGCTTCTACAAAATATAGTGGGAAAATGATAGAGTAATGTAATAAATTAGCTGACTAGCAATTAGCTAGAGTCACACGCTGCACTCCAACATGTAGAGAAAAAATACATTAGCATTAAACAGAGCTGCATTAAGCATAGATTGAAAACAGAGCCTTGGCTAATTGCAAGTATATTTCTGTCTACAGGTTTGAGTGCAACGTGTTATAGCTTATTGCTAAGATACTTGACTAATTTGCTAAACTGATGGCTAAACAAAGGGTTAAATACACCAGACTGAACTCTGATAATGAGCTAAAGCAGCACTGAGAACAACGTGTATGTGTGTGTGTAATAATCAGGTGTACAGTACTATATTTATGTGCATGTGTGTGGGATGCTTAAGAACCCATGCATCCAGCACTAGGCCATCACAGCACAGCCATAATCACATCACGAAGACACACACTAATCACCTCCAAAGCCTCCTTATGACAAGAGCAGGCGAATGGGGCGGCTAATGTATGCTAAGCTGCTTAGTGTGGGTCTTGTACCCATCCCCCGAAGCCTCTGCTACAGTCGTAAATGCATTTAAAGGGGGAGAACTGGGTTCTCTGGATGGCCCTGTTTGAATCTTTTTAGCAGATTGATGCTCAAGATGGATCATATTTGACAATAATAATAAAATAAAAAAAAGATTGCAAATTCAATTAACAGGATTTAGCTTGATCTATGAGGAGACAAGGGTGTGTCCTGAAGGCTAGTGTTTGATATATGGGTTCTTACTAAAAGTAAAAGTTATAAGTAAGATTAGTCACACACAGTAACTGTATGCTATTTGGGACAGTATTCATAGACACTGCATCAGAAAGAAGAGTTACTATGATTTGACTAAGGTAGCCTACAGTATTCTACTAGCTAGCTGCTAGGTTTTCAATCATCTACAGTATGTTCCCAGATTCTGTTTTACTCTATGTTGCCCCATTTGTTTCCTCAGCTTGATGTTGTCAGGACCCTAATTATAGGACTAAAGCTTTCTTCCAACTGATTTTACCATCGAGGCGATATAGGATTAAGGCAACATGGGACTGAAACATAGGACCTAGAAATGTAGGTGAAATTTGACTATGAGAACCCTAAAAAGTGAAAATTTTGGATTTGAAAGCATAGGACCTTGGAATTATAGGCTTTTAGGGGAAAACACGATGGCCAAGGGAACCCGAGGACCAAGGGAACAATAGGGTTTGGAACTTAGACCCTTAAAAGAGCGTGTTTCCATATCAGAAAGGGTTCCAAGTAGAAACATTTTTTAACCTAAGATCCTTAATTATCCAGTGAACCCTTGGAGAACCCTTGAAAAACATTTTTTTTTCTAAAAGTGTGGAAACAAAGAACCCTGGAATTATAGGACTCCATGGAACTGAGAAGCCTATGTTTTGGGCCTAAATATTTCCAAGGCCCTATGTTCTCAGGATCTTTGAGGATGAACACAATGTTTGACTGAAACATAGGACATAAAATGTGGGGATTCATCCATCCATCCATCCATCCATCCATCTTCTACTGCTTACTCCTTCTTCAGGGTTGCGGGGGAACCTGGAGCCAATCCCAGGGAGCATGGGGCACAAGGCGGCGTACACCCTGGACAGGGTGCCAATCCATCGCAGGGCACAATCACATACACACTCACACACCCATTCATACACTACGGACACTTTAGACACGCCAATCAGCCTACCATGCATGTCTTTGGAGTGGGGGAGGAAACCGGAGTACCCGGAGGAAACCCTGTGGGGATTCATTTCCCCCTAAAATTTGAATGTGAGAACCCCCCAAAACAATGGGAATACAGGGCTTCAGAAACAGTACTCTGAAAATATAGGTTTCGGGGAACAAAGGGTAATGGGAAAATTGTATCCTGGAAACATAAAGGCCAAGGAACCTGAGAGCCAGGGTTCTTCGGTTGTCCTTCTTGGGAAAGTACAACAGAGTGTTCGCCTATCAGAAATGATTCTAATAAGAAATCTTTTTGTAACCTAAGATCCTTAATTATAC
Source organism: Ictalurus furcatus (assembly GCF_023375685.1). NCBI lineage: Eukaryota > Metazoa > Chordata > Actinopteri > Siluriformes > Ictaluridae > Ictalurus > Ictalurus furcatus. Next base: position 24,121,246 of record NC_071269.1, read on the forward strand.
AATTATAGAACCTTTGAAAAAACTTTTTTCTAAGACCATTTAAGTAAAGGTCCTTGGAACCCTTGGACATAGGATTAAGGCAATGCAGAATACAAACATAAAAACTTTAGGGACGTTTTCCTAGAAAATTTTAATGTGGGAACCCCACCCCCCCCACCCCCCCCAAAAAAAAAAAAACTTTTGCTCTGGGAATATAATACATCAGGTGCATAGGAACCTAGGAATATAGGATGCTGGAAACATAAAAGCTAATGGAACCAAGAGCCATCATAACAATGGCCCACCAAAAGTTGGACCTCTGGGGGAACCCTTAAAGGTGCTTCGCTGTGTGTTTTCTTATCAAAAAGGGTAAAAAAATTAGACCAACGTGGGACTGAAACGTAGAACCTAGGGGATTTTTTTTATACTAGAGGACTTGAAAGTGAGAACCCTAAAAACATAAGGATTCAGAAGCATAGGGCCCTCGATATATAGGGTCCTGGTGAAGAAAAAAAAAAAAAACAGTAATATGAATATCGGACATGGGAACATAAGAACCAAAGGAACTGAGGGCTATGGGAGGTGGCTAAAGGACAACTAACCATTGGACTATTAAAGGTTCTTTGGTTGTCCCTCTGGTGAGAGATTCAATATAGAACGGTATAACAGAGTGTTTTCATATCAAAGAAACTTTTTGGAAGCTAATATCCTTTAATTATCCAATGAACCCTTAGAGAATAACCCTTTTAAAGTGTGTGGAAACAAAGGACCCTGGAATGCTTGAGCGGACATCACGGGACCAAAACCAAGAGCCATATTTGTTTTGTTTGCATTCATGCAGCATGACATTACAAACGAAACAAATATGAGTCAACGAAACAAAAGGTAGTGGACTTACGCTAACGAGCATCTGTGGAAAGGGACCTCGGGAGTTCTCTGGTACGTTGATCGGTGGAATGACCCAGTCTCGCTTCTGCCGCCGCAGCTCGCCGGAGCTCGAGTTCTGTCTTGGAGGAAAGCGGATGACAACTTCCTGCGTCCCGGTGTCCTCTTGTCCTCGTGCCATGTAATTACCTGTCATTTCCTGTCAAATAAAAAGGCAAGAGATGCACGGATGAATAACGCGAGGAGGTCAGTGGGGGGAAGTGTGTGATAAACTTCTCTCAGTACCAAGCAGATGGACGCAGTTTCTCTTCTTGATCTTGTCGTTTAAAAGCTGTGAGCATCACTATAGCTGGATTTGAAATTTACACTCCTGCCCTCACTGGCCAGGGACGCCACCAACGCAGGAAGAAATCTTGTAGTGGGGTTTGGAAACTTGTCAGAACCTTTCAGTGAATGTTGGGAACTGCTTTACATATTTTAAACCCTTCCTTTCATTAAAAAAACAAAGTTAAGATGAGACAAATAGTGCCTGTGTCACACACTAAAAGGAAATCAGTATTCTTCTGGACTAATGCCATTAGATTTTGTTCAGCCAGCCAGCTCGAATCCAATTTTGTCCAATAATGACTAAATGGGTTATAACTTGTCATCGAAATGTCCCATTTTCATAAAGTCTGGGGGATATTTTCATCCTGTCCAACACTTTTAACTGGGAATTAACTGTCCAGCTGTAAATTCACTGTATGATCACCTCTACAGGCGATTTAGCATTATGATTCTATTAAGTCATTAAAAAAAATGCTTTGGTGCTTGGACCCCGACAATCACTGCGAATAGTGAATACGTTATACATTCAGAATGAACTAATAACGCATTCGATATTTATACAAATAAGAAGCATGCTGGGGTTTTCCCCCCCCCCAAGAGAGTTCATGGGTAATCTGGTTGAGATTAGATGTGTGCATAGTGTTAAGGTTCATATTTAAGTGGGTGTGGACATGCTAGTTCAGACCACGCCCACGTCTCCCCACTCTGGGTTTAAACATCTGAATACAGATACAGATAGCGGCATGACATTACACTCCTACTTCGTATGTAAGCATCAGTTACTGTCAAATGCAAATCTAATTGCACTGTACTTGTAGGGTGATAATAAAGCTTCTATTATTTTCTATTCCATGCTATTGTTTTTTTTAATTTTTTTTTTTTATTACCAGTATATTGTTCATTTCATATTCATTCCATAATCTCTTTTTGTAGCCTGAAGGCTTCAGCAGCCACTTAAAATGCAAAACAGGGAAAGTAGGTCAACTGTGTCATTATTTACCAGCCCCTCCCACCCCCCCCCCAAAAAAAATCGTTTTCATTACAATTGATCATGTGTTTTCTTTTTTTTTTGGGGGGGGGGGGGGGGGGTGAATTTTCTGATGTTTTAGTTCAGTTTTCTAGGTGAATATAGATAACTGACATGAAATAAGGTATCTCTCTTTATCTGGCTATCTCTATTTCCTTTCTCTGTCTGTCTATTTCTCTGTCTCTCTGTCTCTCTCTCTCTCTCTCTCTCTCTCTCTCTCTCTCTCTGCTGTTTCCTCTGATACCGGTAGAGGTTTTACACATCGTCTCTGTAATAGGTATTCACCAGTGCCTTGGGAGACCCAACAAGGCAGTGTGCACCACTGTACGTGTGTGCGTGTCCGTGTGTGTGTGTGTGTGTGTGTGTGTGTGTTTAGTCCCTGCTGAGTGCAGGTTAAGTACCTCTACAGGTACAGATAATAGCAGTCTTACACTTTCTCCCTGAGGTGCACCGACATTCATTTGTTTTCATGGGGTCTGTTGTTGAAAACCCCAGAGTGAATAAGAATGAAAAGAGAGAGAGAGAGAGCGAGAAAGAGACAGTGAGAGAGAGAGCGCGAGAGAGTTGTGTGTATATAAGAATAGAAAGACAAGGATATTTAAAGTGTCTCATTTCAGCTGGTGGATGTCATAACAGGGATCATCAATCTTCTGTTTACACAAATCCTGTCCTGTCGATATTTGACTACACTGATATTAAATATGTACATTAAATATTGAGTATAGGGGTTTGCATTTTTTATACTCCATCTGCTTCGCTTAGAAAGTCACCTCAGAACAGCCACTAAAATATACAGTTTGCATAATGGAAATGAGCGGTGAATGTGGTAGAGATAAGACAGAGAAGAAGAAGAAGAAGAAGAAGAAGAGGAAGAAGAGGAGAACAGGCAAAACCAGAATCACAACAATATATGAATGACAAATTGTAGTAGGACTTATAGAAGGGGAAAAGATCACGGAGACAAAAAAAAAGAAATACTGCAAGAAAGAAAGACAGAAGAACAAAAAAAGAGAGAAATCAAAATAAGGAGTAAGAACAAAGGAAGAAGAAAAAGAGCAAGAAGAAGACAAACTACAATCATTGCATAAACAAGATGAACAGGTTGAACAAAACCACTTGCTAACCACTAAGCCACTGTGTCCCCGTAATAAGACATAAAGAAGACAAAGAAAGTTTGTTTTTTTTTCTAAAGAACACATTATCTGGGGGTAACCATGGACAATCGACGGCACTCTTTCCTCTCACGTTGCTAATCTAACACGCTCGTGTCGATTTCTCTTTTACGACATCAGAAAGATTGGTCCATTTCTATCCATACAGGCCACTCAGGTGCCGGTTCAGTCTCTTGTCATTTCGAAACTGGATTATTGCAAGTCACTCCTGGTAGATCTGCCTCTGAGCGCCATTTGACCTCTGTAACTGATTCAGAATGCAGCTGCACGACTGGTTTTCAAACTTTCCTAACTTCTCCAACACCACTGGCTTCCTGTAGCTGCCCGCATCAGACATACAACACTGATGCTTGCCTACAAAGCCAGAAATGGACCAGCACGCACTTATCTCAAAGCATTTATCACACCCCACACTGTACCACGCTCTGTCCGATCCTCTAGCACCGCTCGACTGGTCCAAACATCTCTCAGGGTACAAGGAAGGCCTGCTTCAAGACTCTTCTCTGTTATGGCCCCTAGGTGGTGCCAGAATTGTCCGTAGTGTGTGTGCATGGGTGTGAGATTGTGCCCAGAGTGTCTCCTGCCTTGTCCCCCGAGTCCCCTGGGATAGGCTCCAGACTCCACCGCAACCCTGTGTAGGATAAGTGGTACGGAAAATAATTCTTCAGTAAGCAATTTGGCGGATCTGGAGTCCCGGGAATGCTAGGAATGTTGGGCATGAAGTGGGAATTCACCCTGATTGGCCGATGATAGCAAGCGACACGTGACTTGCGGCTTGCTAGTTTGAACGCACAGATATTCCTAAATTAATTGAAAATCGAAGAACAACATTGGACGTTTTTTTGCATGTAATTTGCATATTAACGTGTGCTACAGCACTCCGAGACTCGGAGACGCGTTTGACAAGACGTGTTCATGCATGTGTTTAAAATCTTATCACGATACAATCCAGATATCATATTCTGACCCATGACATGTCCCGGTGTGAAGAGAGTCCTCCTCGATCAACACAAGTGAGGCACAGCTGGCACAGCTGGCCCCAATCGTACAGATGTGCACCTGGTCGGATTAATCAGGTGAATCTTTATTCAACATTCACTTCAGACAGGAGAAGGAGTCAGGCTCGGAGCCAGAACACACACATCCACCCTGCTCGGAGAGATGTGTGAGAAAGAGGGATTACAGAGAAGAGCAAGAGAGGAGCAGGAGGAGGAGTGGAGGAACGGCATGTGGGACGAGTGTCCAACAGTAGTGATTGAGAGGGAGGGAGCTTGGAAGGCGTGTGTGTGTGTGTGTGTGTGTGTGTGTGTGCTGTCAAAGGTCAACATGAAGGAATGAATGGTCACTCTCATTCTCTATCTCTCTCACACACGCAAACTCTCACTCTCTCTTACACACACACACACACACACACACACACACACACACAGTGTTAAACTGTGCCAGTCTGGGCTTTGAAATCCCACCTGCCTCTCCACATCTGGAACTTATTATTCAACACAATAACAGTGAGACCCCAGAAAATGCTAAACAGTACACTATACTACACTACACTACACTACACACACACACACACACACACACACACACACACACACACACACAGCAGGTCCTGATGTTGCCAAGTGACAATTTAAATTCACAACGTGGATGGAAACATAACGATTGCTCCTGGCTGTTCCTTTCTGTTCTTGACATCCTGAAAATTGGCCACGCCCTCTGAGTGGGAGGGGCATACTCTCACTCCTCTCTCCTGTCAATCACAGCAACACTAACCAATCATGGCCATCTCTGAGCTCGTGTATGCGGAAGAACTGGCTTCACGTGTCTCGCAGAAAGTATCTTTCTGTCTGTCTGTCTTTCTTTCTTTCTGTCTGTCTGTCTGTCTTTCTTTCTGTCTGTCTGTCTGTCTGTCTTTCTGTCTGTCTGTCTTTCTTTCTTTCTTTCTGTCTCTCTGTTGTGTAGTGCTGATCTGCTCAGAACAACAACACACTCCACCTGAGTTAAACTCAGCTGACTCCATACTGCACTACGTGAAGCTGCAGTCCAGATGGGGGTGGGTTAAATTGGCTCTGTGTGTGTGTGTGTGTGTGTGTGTGTGTGTGTGTGTGCGTGCGTGCGTGCGTGTATGGGTGTGTGCGTGTGTGAGTGTGTGAGTGAGTGTGATCGATTTTGTGTATTTTTAGATGTGCTACCTGTGTCCTGACATGCTCAGGACGTGCTCTTTCTTTCTTTCTTTCTTTCTTTCTTTTTTCTTTCCTTCTTTCTCCATCTGACCCTCTCCACATCTTTCTGTCTTTCTTTCTTTCTTTCCTTCTTTCTTTCTCCATCTGACCCTCTCCACATCTTTCTTTCTATCTTTCTTTCTTTCTTTCTTTCCTTCTTTCTTTCTCCATCTGACCCTCTCCACATCTTTCTTTCTTTCTCTCTTTCTTTCTTTCTTTCTTTCCTTCCTTCTTTCTTTCTCCATCTGACCCTCTCCACATCTTTCTTTCTTTCTTTCTTTCTTTCTTTCTTTCTTTCTTTCCTTCCTTCTTTCTTTCTCCATCTGACCCTCTCCACATCTTTCTTTCTATCTTTCTTTCTTTCTTTCTTTCCTTCTTTCTTTCTCCATCTGACCCTCTCCACATCTTTCTTTCTTTCTCTCTTTCTTTCTTTCTTTCTTTCCTTCCTTCTTTCTTTCTCCATCTGACCCTCTCCACATCTTTCTGTCTTTCTTTCTTTCTTTCCTTCTTTCTTTCTCCATCTGACCCTCTCCACATCTTTCTTTCTATCTTTCTTTCTTTCTTTCTTTCCTTCTTTCTTTCTCCATCTGACCCTCTCCACATCTTTCTTTCTTTCTCTCTTTCTTTCTTTCTTTCTTTCCTTCCTTCTTTCTTTCTCCATCTGACCCTCTCCACATCTTTCTTTCTTTCTTTCTTTCTTTCTTTCTTTCTTTCTTTCTTTCCTTCCTTCTTTCTTTCTCCATCTGACCCTCTCCACATCTTTCTTTCTATCTTTCTTTCTTTCTTTCTTTCCTTCTTTCTTTCTCCATCTGACCCTCTCCACATCTTTCTTTCTTTCTCTCTTTCTTTCTTTCTTTCTTTCCTTCCTTCTTTCTTTCTCCATCTGACCCTCTCCACATCTTTCTTTCTTTCTCTCTTTCTTTCTTTCTTTCTTTCCTTCCTTCTTTCTTTCTCCATCTGACCCTCTCCACATCTTTCTTTCTTTCTATCTTTCTTTCTTTCTTTCTTTCCTTCCTTCTTTCTTTCTCCATCTGACCCTCTCCACATCTTTCTTTCTTTCTTTCTTTCTTTCCTTCTTTCTTTCTCCATCTGACCCTCTCCACATCTTTCTTTCTATCTTTCTTTCTTTCTTTCTTTCCTTCTTTCTTTCTCCATCTGACCCTCTCCACATCTTTCTTTCTTTCTCTCTTTCTTTCTTTCTTTCTTTCCTTCCTTCTTTCTTTCTCCATCTGACCCTCTCCACATCTTTCTTTCTTTCTCTCTTTCTTTCTTTCTTTCTTTCCTTCCTTCTTTCTTTCTCCATCTGACCCTCTCCACATCTTTCTTTCTTTCTTTCCTTCCTTCTTTCTTTCTCCATCTGACACTCTCCACATCTTTCTTTCTTTCTATCTTTCTTTCCTTCCTTCTTTCTTTCTCCATCTGACCCTCTCCACATCTTTCTTTCTTTCTATCTTTCTTTCTTTCTTTCTTTCCTTCCTTCTTTCTTTCTCCATCTGACCCTCTCCACATCTTTCTTTCTTTCTATCTTTCTTTCCTTCTTTCTTTCTCCATCTGACCCTCTCCACATCTTTCTTTCTTTCTTTCCTTCTTTCTTTCCTTCTTTCTTTCTCCATCTGACCCTCTCCACATCTTTCTTTCCTTCTATCTTTCTTTCTTTCTTTCTTTCCTTCCTTCTTTCTTTCTCCATCTGACCCTCTCCACATCTTTCTTTCTTTCTATCTTTCTTTCTTTCTTTCCTTCCTTCTTTCTTTCTCCATCTGACCCTCTCCACATCTTTCTTTCTTTCTATCTTTCTTTCCTTCTTTCTTTCTCCATCTGACCCTCTCCACATCTTTCTTTCTTTCTTTCTTTCCTTCTTTCTTTCTCCATCTGACCCTCTTCACATCTTTCTTTCTTTCTTTCTTTCTCCATCTGACACTCTCCACATCTTTCTGTCTTTCTTTCTTTCTTTCTCTTTCTTTCTTTCTTTCTTTCTTTCTCCATCTGACCCTCTCCACATCTTTCTCTTTCTTTCTTTCTTTCTTTCCTTCTTTCTTTCTCCATCTGACCCTCTTCACATCTTTCTTTCTTTCTTTCTTTCTCCATCTGACCCTCTCCACATCTTTCTGTCTTTCTTTCTTTCTTTCTCTTTCTTTCTTCCCTTCTTTCTTTCTCCATCTGGCCTTCTCCACATATTTCTTTCTTTCTTTCTTTTTTCTTTCCTTCTTTCTCCATCTGACCCTCTCCACATCTTTCTGTCTTTCTTTCTTTCTTTCTCTTTCTTTCTTTCCTTCTTTCTTTCTCCATCTGACCCTCTCCACATCTTTCTCTTTCTTTCTTTCTTTCTTTCTTTCTTTCTCTCTCCATCTGACCCTCTCCACATCTTTCTCTTTCTTTCTTTCTTTCTTTCTTTCTTTCTCTCTCCATCTGACCCTCTCCACATCTTTCTCTTTCTTTCTTTCTTTCTTTCTTTCTTTCTTTCTCCATCTGAACCGCTTCACACTATGTAAAAAACATATATCTTGTATGAATAACTTTTACATTTTAATAATGCCCCCGGATATTTGTTTTTTGTTCTTCTGTCTCTCGTCTTTTGTCTTTTTAATTGCCTTCCTATGTGTTTGAAACCCGTCTCAGTGGGGACTGATCGATGATCGTTTTGCACCTTGTTTTCGAGATTCTATCATCTGTGATGCATATTACAATCCAGTACAAATCTATTGTACTTTTTTTTTATTATTATTTATTAAAGCTTTCTTTCAATTATACCATACATTATTGGTTTTTCGTCTAATTTAACATCTAATCCTACATTTTTAACTCCTCACCATATCTCAGCTGAGCGTGAGCAGTGTATTCATATTCAATTATCTTCTCATAAATACTTTTATTAGTTCATTTATCTCCGTCTAGCTTTAAATGTTCATGTTTCTCTTTAAAATCAGCATGTATTCATTTACAGAAAGGTATATTTTCTCTAGCTCTCCCTCTTTTTCCCCTCCATGCCTTTCTATCGCCTATCCAATCACCTCCTCTCTTTATAGCTTGTGTTGCATTTTTGCAGAAAGCTACCTGTAGCTTATTTCCAATCTCGAGGGCGCCAAGCTCTTTCGGTTCGTATAAAAGTTTGCGTTTGATCGTCTATCTGTTGTTCCTCGAGATACGTTGAACACCCATTTAGTTTCATTTCATTATACATTGATCGTCAGGCGGAAAGGCTGTTGCTAAGAATAATCGTTTAGGCGATATGAAAGTTTTAATCATCCGAATCCTGGTTTTATAGTTTGAGATTATCCGGTTATTAATTTTCCGATTTAATTTCCTGCTTTTTTCCCCGCCAGTTTCGCACAGTTAGAGTTAGTAATGGTGCGCACGACAAGCGGCGTTATCGACTCCCAAAAGAAGGAACCGATTCTGAACAGCTGAAACGACTCGTTAGTGATTCCAGACTTTACTTCCTGTACTAAACTATGTAGGTTTGTAAAAAAAAACAAAAAAAACAAACCCCGCCTCTGGTCTTCATCGGCTGCTCGCTGACAGCGCTAGCTAGACCGATAATGACAGACTGGGATCTCTGACCAATCAGAGCAGAGTAAAGGAGGAGTTTAGAACGAATCCTTTAGAACGGATCATTTAACGAGTCGTTTGTGACACTGGGGGAAAAAGGTAACGCTGCAGTTTAAATGACGAGCACGTTAACGTGCTTTCTGACCTCGGATGCGTGTAAATCTATCACGTGAGAGCTTTAAAACAACATTAGGCACGTTTCAAATCCATAATAGGTGCGCTTTAAGCGTTTCATTTTCCCCAGATTATCCCACATATCATACATTTCTCCATCTGACCTTCTCACACATCTTTCTTTCTTTCTTTGTCCGTCTGTCTGACTCTCTCCACATCATTCTTTCTTTCTTTCGGCCTTCGTTCCTTCCTTTGTATCATTCCTCTTTCTCCTTCAGCTCACTCTAAGCACTGTGGATGTTCTTCGGGCAGTGTGAATGCAGTTATATTCCGTCTCCTCACCTCGCGCTCCAGTCGGACGGTCGTCTCCCAGGTGTGTGCGTCGTCTGTGGTGTGAGCCGTCACTGTGAAATTCATCGGTGTGTTCAGAGTGAACACGTCTCTCTGTGTGTACACGGATCCGTCTGTCTCGATTCTGAAGCGGGGATCACTGCTGTCCAGTCGTACTGCTGCGTTTCCTAAACAGTCATCAAAATGAACTGAGAGAGAGAGAGAGAGAGAGAGAGAAAGAGAGAGAGAGAGAGAGTTATACTCAACTCAAACTCAAACCATTCATACTCACATAACTTCAGAGTAACACAAAAGACACACACACACACACAATTAAGAAGAAGAAGAAGAGGAAGTCAGAGGCATGAGATTATAGGAAAACAATTAACGACATATGCTTACAGTGCATTATGGGAAATATATGGTCACTCAGCTATTAAAAATAACACCCTACGAACGTTCTATAATTTAGTTATCGACTGTTTTAGTGTCATTTTGCATGTATATTTTATGTTCTGTATCTGCTGGTTTATTGGTCTATTTAAATCGATCTATTGAATTTTGTTCTAAAAGTAAGCTTTTGAAACGCTTTCGACACGTTACCGGAAACGGCAGGTGTTCGAGATATGGATTTTTGTGAGATTTAAGACAAAGCAGAAGAGCTGATCCCGAGTCAAACCTGAGGAGCCAAATCACGTCCCACTGCTATCGATCTCAATTAGCCGCTAATATGGCGGAAATGATCGTGAAGCACAGAGTCATCTGCGTCTTTATCCCGGCAGAGGACGAGTCCGGAAAGCGAGTCGCATTCAGCACGGCCAGACGAGACGGGAATAGAAAAATCAATTCGAGTCAAACTCTGGAGGCGGGTTACCTGTAAAGAATCGCTCGCTGTCACACAGAATGTCTTTTTATATCAGCGTCGATAAATCCGAGTCTGAAAGCAGGATTTATTCCATCAAAATACGGTGTGTACAGAAGAAACTAAAAACGATCGCACTAAAATTTGGTTATTGTGAAAGGGGCGGGGCTATAAGAGGACAAGGTCGATGCGGTGCTACAGTACACCACGGATGTAAATGAGGTGAAATGACGGACGATTCGTCCGACCGTTTATTATGTGAAGTCCGACCAAACAACCCGAGAACCGATAACATGAAGCATTCATACGAGGCAAAAACACCCCGCAAAATATACAGACTAGAAATGATACTGTAGCACCCTCGACAACAAAACACAATTACAACAGAAGCTCGACAGCAAGATGGTGAAACACTTGGTGCTGATCAACGTGAAACACGAAACAGGTGCGAGTGATCGTGACCTGTGATGTTTTAGGGGTTGACCAGGAGTGTAGTTCTGCACCCATTTGGCACTACCATGACACCTGTGCACGAGCTGTTACTATAGAAACGATAAAGTATTAGAACTATTGAAGTATTAGCTGTGCTAATATAAAAAATAATAATAATAATAATTACTCGACAACTTCTGACCAATCAGATTTGAGAAGATTTCAGCATCACTGTGGCAGATGAAAATCTTGCAATACGTCGATAAATATAACTAGAAATGGAAAAACAACAGCAAGAAAACAATACATTTGTTCAAGGTGTAATATTTATTTATTTATCGATCTATTTTATTTATTTATTTATGTATTCATCTATCCATCCCACCACCAGGCAATATCCAGAGGACAATAATACGCTTGTTAATTCTGGACATTTAAATGCCCTAAGAAAGGTAGAAAAGAAAGTATCATTTTTAAAAATATAAATAACTCATTACAATTTACATAAACTCTGTGCCCCAGGTCATTAAAAAACCAAGCCGTCCCTTCTCTCACTGTCTCGGTGTTAATACTTAGTTCCGTTATTTTTGCAAGCTTTCCATCTTGTTCTATCACATTTCCTGATTCTGAAATTCGCAATCAAAATAACGAGTGATCATTTAAGCAATCATGCAGGAGTTAATATTTTACACACACATCTCTCTCTCTCTCTCTCTCTCTCTCTGTCTACGTTTACACGGACAGCAGTGATGTAATTATTGACCTTATTCTGAATAAGACGATATTCTGATTAAGGTGTTTACATGAGACGCTTTTAGAATATTCTTTTCATGTACCTGTTTTACTTTTCATGTACCAGTTGGTCTTCGTTATGGGACCGTATACAGTTTTGAGTGTTTTTATTTTTAATTTTACGAAAGCTTCAAGTGCGGTTCATTATTTGTCGTGCTGTACGTGCAAATAGACGACTGCTTGAAGCTGTGGGCTGCGTCCCAAACCACGTACTTACCTACTGTATAGTAGCTGAGATACATGTATGTCTCCTACTATATAGCAGGTAAGTACGCGGTTTGGGACGCAGCCGTGCTCTCTTGTTTGTCGTAAAACGGTCGAGCGCTGCCGTGTGTGTACGTGTCCTGTCGCACAATGCGGTGAAAACTCCCACACGACGTTAATAGTGTGATTAAGGTGTGTACATGTCTGTAACGCACGTCGATAACGCGACTAAAACAGGAATACTCCACACGTCTTAATTCCGTCTGTGTTTACTTCGAGTATGACTTTAATCAGATTAAGGTCCTCAATAATCGCTGTTTACATGCTAGTTTCTTAATCAGAGTATCGTCTTAATCGGGTTCATATCGGATTATCGCTGTCCGTGTAAACGTACCGTGTCTCTCTCTCTCTCTCTCTCTCAGTGCTTTATGTGAATTTGACTCTGTTTCTCTCTGCAGTGGCATCAACATTTGTCTTGTTTTTCATGGATTATCTGCTACAGACGTTTTTTCTCCCCGCCGCCATGGAGAGTTTCATATCTACTTTTAATGCTTCTCTTAATGCTTTAGTCAATAAAAAGCACTTTATTCCTTAATTATTTATTTTTTTTCCCCGTGACCCGACCAACAAGTCAAACGTTCTCTCTAGTTTCTCAGCAGCCTTCAGTGTACACAACTAAAAACATATGTTTCTTCATGGAATCACTTCTTTTGCGGTATTCTTTACATTTCTGCTTTTTGTGTTCACATTTATAACGTTCTTAATAAAAGACTGCGTGCAAACGGTGCAGCTAGGCATCACTGCAAACACCAGACTCGTTTTTATCCTCTCGCTCGCCCTCTCAGTACTGATGAGACGTCTTAGGTGTTCTTCTTCTCACTCTTATTTTCTTTCACAATGATAGTCGACAACACCGTTTTCCACTTCCTGTTCTGTAAAGGGAAGTGCTTGCCTGGCAGACCTCCATTAAGGCCTTGTTTAAGATCAAGACGAAAAACGAACCGGACTGCGTTCCCTGGGAAGATGTGTAATGGAATTGGGATGGCTTGAAAAATGCACGATACTCTAACAGGCCGTGGTGCGACTTTAGCAGATCCATTAAATATGGGTCCAAGATTTAGTAACAGGGGATGAAAACCATCTGTATACAGCGGGGCAGAGTGAAATAACCAACATCATTTAAAAAAATAGTCTAAACTGGAGCTTGTGAGTGATTTTCTTTCTTTCTTTCTTTATTTCTGTTACTCATTCATTCATTCATTCATTCATCAGTAAGAGCTTTATCCTAATCAGGGTGGAGGTGGATGTGGAGTCTATCCTGGGAATACTGGGAGACTGGGATGAGGAGTCTATCCTGGGAATACTGGGAGACTGAGATCCGGAGTATATCCCGGGAATATTGGGAGACTGGGATGCGGAGTCTATCCTGGGAATTCTAGGAGACTGGGATGTGGAGTCTATCCTGGGAATATTGGGAGACTGAGATCCGGAGTATATCCTGGGAATATTGGGAGACTGGGATGCGGAGTCTATCCTGGGAATACTGGGAGACTGGGATGAGGAGTCTATCCTGGGAATATTGGGAGACTGAGATCCGGAGTATATCCTGGGAATATTGGGAGACTGGGATGCGGAGTCTATCCTGGGAATACTGGGAGACTGGGATGAGGAGTCTATCCTGGGAATATTGGGAGACTGAGATCCGGAGTCTATTCTGGGAATATTGGGAGACTGGGATGCGGAGTCTATCCTGGGAATTCTAGGAGACTGGGATGTGGAGTCTATCCTGGGAATACTGGGAGACTGGGATGTGGAGTCTATCCTGGGAACACTGGGAGACTGGGATGTGGAGTATATCCTGGGAATATTGGGAGACTGGGATGCGGAGTCTATCCTGGGAATTCTAGGAGACTGGGATGTGGAGTCTATCCTGGGAACACTGGGAGACTGGGATGTGGAGTCTATTCTGGGAATATTGGGAGACTGGGATGTGGAGTCTATTCTGGGAATATTGGGAGACTGGGATGTGGAGTCTATCCTGGGAATACTGAAGATTTATAATACATTCTGGACAGGATGCCAGTCCATATACAGGGTGCCACACACACACACACACACACACACACACACACACCTAGGGGCAGTTTAGAGTCACCAACACACGTGTCATTAATTTCACTCATCATTGAACAGCACTAGAGTTACCGTTTATATAGCATATTGCCTGTCTCTCTCTCTCTCTCTCTCTCTCTCTCTCTCTCTCTCTCTCTCGCTCTCTCTTTCTCTCTGTCTGTCCCATTCTCTCTGTCTGGCTGTCTCCTGTCTCTCTCCCTCTCTCAACAATCTCCCTGTCTGTCTCTTTCTTTTTCTCTCTCTGTGTCTGTTTCACTCTCTCTCTCTCTCTCTTTCTCCCTCTCTCTGCCTTTACTAACCT
>NC_071269.1:24138074-24165574 GCF_023375685.1 Ictalurus furcatus
CACACGCAGGTCAAAAGGCGATGTAGCAATGGAGTGCTGGAAATGTCAAAAACTGGGAAGAGAGATTATAATAACACACACACACACACACACACACACACACACACACACACACAGAGCTTTTTATATGAAGGCAAACAGTAAATGAGGCCAAAAAATCTGTGATATTTATTTGGTAGAGAGTTTTGAAGTGATATTCATAAACGCTCATATATATGATCTCATGCTCATGTATATATACACACCTCAAACACACACACACACACACACACACCTGCACCTCAAACACACACACACCTGCAACTCAAACACACACACATACCTGCAACTCAAACACACACACACACACACACCTGCAACTCCAACACACACACAAACACACACCTGTAACTCTAACACACGCCCATCTGATACTCAAAAACACACCTGTCACTCAAACACAACCATTTGTTCCATTCATAGGAACACCTTATCTAAACAGCAAACGAATAAATAACAATTGTTCCGGTTCCATAAATAGGTTGTCTTGTACCCAAATTGGTAAAAAGAAAGAAAGAAAGAAAGAAAGAAAGAAGGAAAGAATATATGTAAATTTGCCCTGCTTATACATTCAATAATAAATTTGCATAAATTTGCATAAAAACCAAATGAATATAAACACAACACACTACTATGTCTTCTTGGTTCGCAATGTGATAAATTCCAGTAGAGAGTATGTGTGTGTGTGTGTGTGTGTGTGTGTGTGTGTGTGTGTGTGCGCGTGCGTGTGTTTGGGTAGTTGGGCGTATCATGTCGCTCCTGCAGTTGTATCCAGTTTCCTCTCAACAGTTTTCCTCAGGGAGAGATCACTGGCAGAGAGTGGACACACACACACACACACACACACACACACCAATGCATACAAATGGCACCACTCAGCGGCTTCCTACCACAAAGTATGTGTGAGATGCCAGCTGTAGATCTCGTCCACAGTGGAGCAGTTTAATGGAGTCCAACCTGCTCCGATTATTCTCATGTACACACACACGCACACATACACACAGAGAGAGAGAGAGAGAGAGTGAGGGAGAGAGTGAGGGAGAGAGAAATACAGAAAGAGAGAGTGAGAGAGAGAGAGAGAGAAATACAGAAAGAGAGAGAGAGCGAGAGAGAGAGAGAGGGAGAAATACAGAAAGAGAGCAAGAGAGAGAGAGAGAGAGAGATACAGAAAGAGAGAGAGAGAGAGTGAGGGAGAGAGAAATACAGAAAGAGAGAGTGAGAGAGAGAGAGAGAGTGAGAGAGAGAGAAATGCAGAAAGAGAGCGAGAGAGAGAGAGAGAGAGAGAAATACAGAAAGAGAGCGAGAGTGAGAGAGAGGTCAATCCATCCATTTGTTGTACCTTGTCCTATCGTTCATTCTTCCTCCCTCTCTTTTCCAATTTCTTTATCGCTCTCATCCCATATCGCTCTTTCTTTCTGTATTCGTTTCTCCCTCTGTGATCCCTCGCTTTTTACCCCTCCTAATGTAACTCTTCTTTTTTCTCTTCCGCTCCCTCCCTCGCTCGTTCTTGCCCTCGTTCCGTGACCTTGAGGTCAGCCCAATTAACATGTATAGCAGCCATATTTAGATCCTGTCTGTTTGTGTCATCTGTGCCCGAAACTCTCACACGCAGTCCTGACAGCCAATCACATCTCATTCTGCTCTGCCAGGCTCAGGCCCCACCTCCTGGCCTCTGATTGGCTGTTTTCATGTTGTCCATCAGAGCGTACTCACACTGTGGCCCTGCAGTAACACTGAATCTGCCCAATTTATTGTGTAGTGTCGAATTTGTCAAACAGACATCTGGTGAAATGAGGTCACCTCCTAGTGTCAGTCTCTCTCTCTCTCTCTCTCGCTCTCTCTCTCTCTCTCTCTCTCTCCCTGGCAGGATGTTTAAGGAAGTGTGAGATGGCAGCCATGTGTAATTAACTTTGACCCTTTTTTCCACGTTAAGGACATGAGGGAGACAAAGTCTCCACTGAAACTGATCTAGCCCCATGCCTCTTCCTTTTCTTTCATTCTTTCTTTCTTTCTTTCTTTCTTCCAACCCTACTATTCCACCTACTTTCCTTTTCCCATTTCCTATATTATATCCTTCCTTCCTTTCTCTTTCCCTTCCTCAAAGCTATTTCCCTCTTTTAATCTGATGTCCCTTCTACCAACCCCGACTCTATCTTTCCTTTCTTTCTACTCATTTAAACTTTCTCTTTCTTTCTGTGTTACATTCTTTTCACTTACCTGGTTTCTTTTTTCCCGTCTTCCCCGCTACTTCCCTTCCTTTGTTCTCGACGCCTTTTCCGTCCATCCTTCCATCCCATCCCTTTCTTTTTTCCTATGCTTCCTTCCTTCCTTCCTTCCTTCAACCTATCCTGTCGATTTGTTTCCTCATATCATTCTTTTACTTCTTCCGCCCGCTCCTCCACTACCTTTTCTCCTTCTCCTTTTTTTCCCTTCTTCCCCTTCACACTTACGCTTTCTCTATCCATTTTTCCTCTATTTTGTTTATTTTATTCTTTCCTTATTTCCGATACTTATTATGACTTTTAACCTTTACTTTCTTGCCTCTGTCCTCACTTTTTTCTCTCTTTCTCTGTTCCACCAACCCCTCCTCTATCCTTTCTCCTTTTTTTCCCTTCTTTGGTTCCCTAGTTCCCTTCCTTCGCTTCTCTCATTGTCCCTCTTTGCCTCACACACACTTTCTTTTTGTATCTCTTTTTTTCCCACCACTTTGTTTCTTTTGATCTGTCCTTTATTATTTTATCATTTCCTCTCTTCTCTCTGTCCCTCCAGCTTTATATTTTTATGCCCCCTTTCCTGTTCTCCCACCAGCAATCCTTCCCTTCTTTCTTCTTCTATCATTACTTCTAAATACTTCATTTTTCTCTCCTTCCTTTATATGATGATAAAATATAATAATAATAATAATAATAATAATAATAATAATAATAATAATAATAATGAAAGCCACGAGCACTAACCTTTTGTACACACACACACACACACACACACACACGCGCGGTTGTTCCGCCACACCCCTGTGTCTTGCTCAATCCCAGTTAATTTACAATCGTAATATAATTTCAGATTATTGCTTTTTAACGGATCGTAGCCGTGTTTCGCGATCCCGACCCAGAACTCCCCAAACACTGCATATTACAGTGCTTGTGCTCTAACACACCTGACTCAGCTCGTAAAAGTGTGTAATAATAACTTTATGAGCTGAGTCAGGTGTGTAAAAAAAAAAAAAAAAAAAAAGGGCTACACTAAAATACACTGAGGGAGTCCCTAAGACTGGATCGAGTAAACACTAAACCGATACTGCGATCTACACGAGCTCAGGATTACTGTCAGAAAGCTTCATGATCCATGTAGGGTGCTGATTGGTTAAGGTGAACATGAGGGGCGGGGCTAGGACGTATAGCTTTAATTACAACTCAGTTCATTAAGAATGCAGTTAAATCACCCTCACTTGCTACAGCTCCTGTGATGTTAAATTATGTAGATCCTTGTTTTCCTATCAGATACGGTTCCAAGTAGAACCCCGTTTTTTGGGTTCTCCGACGAACCCTCGAAGTACCACTGGAGAATGTTTTTTTTCTAAGCATGTCTGTATTTACAGGGTAAACGAGTGAGTTCTCCAAAACTCTGAATGATTGCTAATTAATTCCTTCCACTTTTCTTATGTTTTTACTTCCTCCGTTCATTCCTTCTTTCCTTTCCTTTAGTTTCTTCCCGTCTCTCAGCTTTCCTCCTTCATTCCTTCTGTCCTGTCGTTCGCCTTCATTCATTCCTTCCTTTCTCTCCTTTCCTGTCTCTCACCTTTTCTCCTTCATTTCTTCTGCCTTCCTTCCTTCCTTGCTGTCGTTTTTGTCTTCCTTCCGTCTTTCATTTCTTCATATTTTCCAGCCTTCCTGTCATTCTTTCCTTCCGTTCTGTCTTTCTTCACCTTTCCTTCCTTGTTGTCTTTTGCATTCCTTCTTTCTTTCCTTCCTCCCTTCCTTCCTTTTTCATTATTTCCTTCCTTCCTTCTATTTTCCAACCCTCTTACAATCCTTTCCTCGACCTTCCACCCTTTCCTTTCTTTTCTGTATTTCTCCTTCCATCCATCCTTCCTTCCTCGCCGTCTTTTGCATTCTTTCCTTCCTTCCTTCCTTCCTTCCGTCCTTCTATTTTCCGACCCCTCTTATAATCCTTTATTTGACCTTCCACCCCTTTATTTCTTTTCTGTCTTTCTCTTTACTTCCTTCCTTCCGTCCTCCCTTCCTTGCCATCTTCTGCATTCTTTCCTTCCTTCCTTCCATTTTCCAACCCTCTTATAATCATTTCTTCAAACCTTAAACCCCTATACTTCTTTTCTGTCTTTTTCCTTCCTTCCATCATTACTTCCTTCCTCCCTTCATTGCCGTCTCTTGCATTCTTTCCTTCCTTCCGTCCTTCTATTTTCCAACCCTCTTATAATAATCCTTTCTTTGACCTTCCTCCCCTTCCTTTATTTTGTCCTTCCTTCCTTCCTTCCCTGTATGTATTAACTGGGTAAGCGTGTGCTACAAAATTTTATACTTAATACCAACAACTGGTAGAAGTCTTTAATATTTAGATAAACTGTCTTGGTACTTGGGTCAGTCTTAAAAAAAAAAAAAAAAGGTTCACCAGTTCTTCAAGGGAACGTTGGACAAATAAGGTTTTTTTTTTTTTTATCCTCCTTAAAGGGTCCCTTTCTGTCACATTACACTAAATCTGTGTGTAACTTACTCTCTGAAGGTTGTTTTAAATTTTAGTTCGGAAGTCTGTTTTTATTTTGTTTTGGATATTATTGATTATTTAAATCCGTAAACATAAGAAAAGCCATTAAAAAATAACCTCCGACGTATACAGAATTAAAAAATTAATTAATTAAATAAATAAATAAAACGCTGTAATGCGCTCAGTCTGCTTTGAGATAAAAGCTGGTCAGCTTTGAGTGATTCTGATCAAACCACCATTACACTCCTGTGAGGAATCCTATCTCCAGCTCACAGCTTATTTTCTCCAGCTGAAAGCCACATGGACAAGAAAATCCCTCAGTGTGCTTTATCACTCACTGCACCTGCACCGGCATTTAGGACAGAGTCACAGTGCATACACATGCCGGACTAAACTCTGAAGACACATTACCACACATGAATGACATCACACACACACACACACACACACACACACACACACACAGCCCCCAGAGATTGTTTTTAATGATCGAAGAAGTGCTAATGAGAAATCGGCTTTCTGCTAACCACGCTTCAGAGCTTCTGATTGAGTTTTATCAATTCCTCCACATTAGCTGTATCCTCTAGAGAAGAGTGGGAACCAAGCATGAACAAAATACCCTACGCAACATCAATTCTTCCTCACTCACACTCACACACACTCACTCACACTCACACACACACACGCACTAATTACCACTCCGACTCCTGCAGATTTTCGCTGCAAAGCTGACTTATTATGTTACACCCAAATGACTAAGGAAGATTTGCGCATCAGTTTCAATCGCGCAGCCGTTTGATTGTTAATTTGTGCTCCGCGTTTTTTTTGTGTAAGAATAAAAAGCCAGGCGAGGCAAGGCGAACGGCACAATAAAACCGAGATTCAAAGACAGTAGACTCGTCTGGCGGTTCGAATTAGCTTTAGCGCCGATTAAGGCCGGGACGCGGGGAGAAAAATAGATCAGACTTCTGAAGCTTTGTGAAAGAGAAGAAGAAGAAGAAGAATAAAAAAACAAAACAAAACGCCAGCACAGAGAAAGAGCCAAGAAGAAGAAAGCTCAAAAATGAAAGAATGAGAAAGATAGTTTCGCCAAGCGTCTGGCTTTGTAGTGTTGTTTGGTGTCTAAAGTTTGCGTGTTTAATTTTCCACTTCAGCTCCGAGGCTAGCGTGGCTTAGAAGTAATGGAAGTCTCTCGTACCAAAAAGTTTTTCAGTACAATTCTGCAAAATTGATGATGCGTGATTTACTGTCATCTTTAAATATGAACAAAACTTCACTGTGTAGCAAAAACGCTCTAATAGTATACGGCTCAGGCAAAAGGTTCACTGCTTTCCATAGTGTAGCTTTGTATCCCTCCACCCCCTAGGCCCCGCCTCCCAATCTGTATAGTATGTATTGTCAGCCGATGATAATATGGTTCCACTTGGAACTTAAAAAAGCAAATAGAGACTCTTCTTACCCTGATGAAAAATCCAGCTTGATCTGACCAGCTACCAAAACACAGGCAAATATGGTCGATTCTGATAATGATCATAATCATAATCAAGTGATAAGGTAACTGGAAAATATGGTCTGCCAGTTTGACCATGCTATTTTATAAATAATAATAATAATAATAATAATAATAATAATAATAATAATAATAATAATAATAAACAGGACACTACCACTCCCTGCCAGCAGAGGTCATGATCTCCAGAATTCAAACACAACCTCTGCGATTGCACTTCCAGACACTTCCTTACTCTCTGGTGTATAAACATGAACAACGTCTTACCAACTATTACGTTAGTGAAAGTCTGATTGTTTATGCTGTCTGATCTTTTGTCCGTTTTCTCTGAATTTTTTTTTTTTTTTTGTATTAAAGCCTCCGTGTATAGATCCTACCTCTCTCTCAGAGTCCGATACGTTACACTTATATTAGTAGTTAGCCTTGGCGCTTCAGTCCAAAGCATCCTGGCTCACTGTATACATTGTTGAAGGGTCTACCAGTGGCTTCTCTGGCAATCTTATAAACTCTAGAGCCTTCTTTCACATCGGTAGCTTTTATTTATTATAAGTTACATAACACAAGGTCGGTGTTAGATGCTAGTCGGCCTATTTCCTATCCTTTGGCCTATTTCCAGTTTCTATAGTTCAACGGCAACGCATACTGTACCAAGCTACAGACATTTGTTAAAGCACTTTTTTTTTTTTTTAAAGCACAGATCGGACGTCTTCCTGCTAAAAATAAGATGCCGGGCCCATTTTGACCACAAATCAAACACTGTGGTGTCAGAATTAGCCAAAAACAACATCTGTTCTTTGCAGTCTCTGCTGTCTGTCTGACAGACTTGACATGTTTGATGTATGCAACTAAAATGACAAAAACAACTGTTCTGTTCTACACTTAAGAGTAAAAAAGAACCTTCCGTCACTCGTGTTGGTAGTCACCGCATCGCTTCATGTCTAATTTGCATAACTCTGCTCATTGTAGATCAAGTGACTGTAGACTGGATGACTTCCGGTTGTTTTGTCCTGTAGAATCACTTCCAGTATTCAAAATTCCAAAAAAAAAAAAAATAAAATAAAACTTCATTTTTAATAGTCATGAGGCATTTCTCAGCACTTCCTGTAGCATTTGTTTCTACTATTCAAGACCCGACTCTACCCTAACTCCTCTCGGCGTCCAGCTATGGCTCGGATGTCATTTGTTTTGTCCGGGGCACTGAAGGTCAGCAGCAGGGGACGAACTTGACCAGACAGAGAAACAGACATAGATTGATTCATGGAAGTAGAGAGTGAAGGGAAAACAACGAGCATGGGGACACGTCCTTAGCTTTAGTATCTATCTATCTATCTTTCTCTTTCATAGATTCTGTCTCTGAGCATCAGCTCATCTCTCGAAGATAAAGTTCGTTCTGCTCACGTCTGCCATCCATTCACGAGCTGTGAACCGCGTCGGGAGTGTCCGAGCAGGACCAGTCAGGGCTCTCTGACATCTGCAGTCAGTTTGAATTGAACCCTGGTGTGTTGTCCTTCTCAGTGAGGTTCTTACGCAGGTGAGAACATAACTGCTCTGGTTGTTTTGGAAACTGTCTGAGCAAGGTGATCTCTAAATGAACTCTAGCACAGTTCTAATGCAATGAGAAGGTGATTTGAGTCTGAATCAACTCGGCTGCTGGATCTGGGTGGGCACGGTGGCTTAGTGGTTAGCACATTTGACTCGCAACTCCGGTTTTGGGGGTTTGAATCCCGCCTACGCCCTGTGTGTGCATGGAGCATGTTCTCCCTGTGCTTCGGGGGTTCCTCCCGGGTAGTCCGGTTTCCTCCCCCAGTCCAGGCTAATTGGTAGTCCATCCAGGGTGTCCCCCGCCCTGTGCCGTTAGCTCCCTGGGACAGGCTCCAAGCTCCACGTGACCCTGTCTAGGATAGGCGGCACGGAAAAGAGATGGATAGATGGAATCCGAGGCTGGCAAGACTGATTTACTTAGATTTCCTTGAGATTGTTCAAGTTGGTAGTTGGTTAAAAACAAATACATGCACGTCAAATTGATCGTTTTCTCCACTTGAAAAGAAAGTATTTATCTAAAGTGCCTCTTTTTTCCCCCCCTCTAAATGCGTCTCATGGAGGACTTGTCCCGATTCGATCAGCGTCAAATTATAATATCACCACTTACAGCCTCATACCATCATGGATTCAAAGCGAAATGTCTGAAACCATAGAAATGTTTCTCTTTTTGCACAGATCAAACATTGCGCCGAGGGTTTTCAGAGCGCTAATTTGCAAACTCATTTTCTCTTAACGTTACTCCTGATGAGATGCACAGCAGTATGAATACTATTCTCAAACACCCTCCCACACACACACACACGCACAGCTATGTGAAAGAGAATGTTTGAAATGCATTGCAAATCAGGCTGGTTCATCAAAAGGTCAAATTTAAATTCAACTTAATAAAATGTAAGTAAATAGGTCCGGGATGCGTACAGTATGTATGTTTTCGCTGTTGCAGTGCACTGACTACACTGACAATCCTGGCATCGTCAAGAAAAGCGTGAAAAGCATGCCTGGCATCAATATGCATCGGCTGTGTCTCATTCTAGCCGAGTGGAGCTAGATGACAGGAATCTGGTTCTATTGATCAAAGTAGCAACAAAAGACAGTATCATGTCCGTCACTGCAAAGACAGCTAGTATTCCATTGACAAAACGGTACAAGCGAAGCTACCCCGCAATTACCGCTACAAAACCGTGCCAACAATCCAAACGTTTCAAAGAAGGACAATGATCAGGTCTCCTGGTGTCATTTTAACCACATAAATAAGCATGACAAATCGATGTGATCTCACAACCGGAAGTTCAGAATAGCGTATTTATGGCCTGACTGCATCGATGTAAAGAGCATGGTTTAGTTTACCATGATCACTGTAGAACGTAAGATCGAGAAAGTGTTCAAGATCATCCATACCCTACCTTTTAACAATGATCTTTGTTTGTGGAAATCTCATCCTCGATTGGTCAAGGTTAGAATGAGGGATCAAGGAATGCAGAATAGGCCAACGTATTGCAGGCATCATATATACGTCGGACCTGAAACTACCCCCAAGCTCTAAAGTTACAAGTCCAAGTTTTGTCCAATCCATTTTGCTGTTCTCAGCCTTCAAAATCTGTTCAGTTCCAGCACCAAAATACTACTGATCCGGAACCAGAACCCTGCAATGGCAGAGCTTAGAGGTGATTTTTCAAAACATCGGCTTTCTGGTACACCTTTTGACAAGGTACGAGTGATGGAATCATTCAACTTTTACACGAATCCGCCATGCCATACTGTACTGTACTGTAAGCACGAGACAGGAAGCAGAACCCAGGACAGCAGTAGTTGTGAATGCTCCCCCTAAGAGTGATTACTGGAACTTGCACCTTGTTTAGACAGACTTTTGATGCTTGTACCTACATCTTCACTGCAGAAGTGCTCGAGTCTTCCTTTGTGGAGGCAGTCTGTATAGTAGACATTGTTAACTTTAGCAGTTTCACAAACTTTTGAAGCTTGTTTGCCTCAGGTATTCTGGCAATCTTCTTTTTTTTTTTTTTATCCTCCAGACTCGGTTTGATCCTTCTTTAGCTGTGCTGCCAAATCTATTCAGTTAAGTACTATGGTAGAGAACTGGTAGAGAAAGTGGTCAAGATTCCAGATCACCCTACCATTTAACAATGATCTTTGCTTTTGGAAAACTCAACTTTCCTTAGTTAAGGTTTAGCGTGGGGTCTCAAAGGATCCATTGACATGAAGGATAGGCCAGAATAATTTGGTCAACAATGTGGATTTTGTTGTAGGTCCAAAGATCATAGATGCCAGACCTGACACCACCCCAGGGTTCCAACTTTACCAGTACTCATTTCCAGTTTTTAAGCACAAACTGCAAACAAGTCCAATCAGCAAAAATTTAATCTGTTCCAGCACGAAAGTACTGCTGGTCTGGAACCAGTGCTGGAGATGGTGGTGGTGGTGGTGGTGGTTCAAAAAAACAGTAAACTGTTCCACAAACATGTCATGCCACTCCACACCAGCAGGCTGCACCCTAGGCCAGGAAGTGAAGGAGAACCCAGGAAGTTAGCAGTGTGTGAGGTTTATCCTAGCTATTAGAACTTGTTCCCGACTAGTTCCCGACTCTTTTGATTGGTGACACTGCTATGGGAATGCCAAGCCTGCTCTGTGCTTCACCTAAAACACTTTTTGAAGTTGATCTACATTGTTTGCCCTGCAGTGAGTTTTGTTCAACAAAACATCTCACTTTGACTACAGTTCCTTTTCATAAGAATTATATAGAGCAGACCTGACACCGATTCTTGGTTCCACACCAGGACTATCTTGGTACTGGAACACAATAGCTAAGAGCTGCCTGCAAGTAGTACGACTGAAGATCCCACCCAAATCCGGGAATTATATAGAGCAGACCATGTCCCAAGTCCTGCCTTCACAGATTCTTCCAGACCAAGGAGCATTTCAGTGCTAGGAACAAATGGGTTTTACGAGCGAAGAACCATCTATTTTTCTCATTTGAAAAACACAGAACAGTTACCACCAGTACCATGTGATTAAAAAAAAAAAAAGAGCATTATATGCATCTTGGGATTTGCACCACACTAGTATTCACATGAAATTCTGCTAAATTGCTTTTGTGTTAAAATTCCTACGCATTTGCTGTTAGATCAGACATTTGTCCTTCCATCACCTCCAGAATGTTTGGGTGGCATTCAAGATCCGTTTTCCATCTCGGATGTCAGATACGCAGGACGAGAGAGCCATTTGTCACTGATGAGTGATATCAAAACCTCCCAGAGGACCCAGGTATGGAGGTAGGAGGTTAGAGACCTCAGCTTTAGGGGTGTGTGGTAAAAAAAAAAAGGCCGAGACAGATGAGTTTCTAAACTGTCAGCTAATTTATCATACAGTCTCCGCGGATCTGGAGGAGCGGAGTGGTATCGACAAGTTGTAAAAGTCCAGAGTGAAAGCCACTACCTTTAAAGCCCTTAGCAAGCAATGCTAAAACAGATGGATGCCTTTGAAAGCCAGCTAACACACACATACTCGAGGAAACTAAGAGGGGGTCCAGAGGGACCTGAGAGCCTGCTGAGTGAAGACAAACCTGCCAGATGCATCACGCCGAGTTCCCTGAGGAAAAAACGCACACACACACACACACACACACACACACACACACACTCCAAACCCAAGCCGGTTGACAGTGTGTTGGGTATCGCAATATGGATAATTACTGCAGTGTTAAAAAAAGGACAAGGCCATACGGAAAGGGTGGATAGGGAGAGTTCGGGGACAAAGAGGGGTGGAGGGGAGACAAAGTGATGAAGTGGGACGAGAGAGAAAAAAAGAGAGCAGTGGACAGAAGGAGAGTGGGGAGGCGGAGGGTAGGGGAAATAAATTAGCAGCGACCGCACCATCCTGTGACAGGTGCTGTTAATGAGAATGTGGTCAGGAATGTTCTTGGAAGGCAAAAAAAAAAAAAAGAGGAGAGACAAACAGGCCCTGATCATCTGGTCAGTCCAGGAGAAAGAGAGAAAGAGGAACCGGGGAGTCCGTAGCAAGGAGCTCTTTAAAATTGAGCAGGCAGGGGGTAAATAGAGGGCATGCGAATGAAGTAGAGTGGTCAAAATCACACATAGGGAGGATGGAAGTACATATAAACAGAGAAAAACTGTTATTTGAAGAAGAAAAAAAAAAAGCAGAAATCGGTGATGGGTATAACAGCCTTGAAACTGAGCACAGGCTGTCCATTGTGAGCAGCGGATGTCCAAAATTGTACAAAATAATAGCTAAAAAACAGAGATTGCAAAATAATTGTAGGGACTGGGATATAGTTGCTGTAACAACATCGGCCAGCATTTAAACCGAAACCTTTTTGAGTTAAAAAACAAAACAAAACAAAAACAAAGTGAAACTAATACTTAATACATCAACTAATACTTTCATTCATCAATACATCAGCATACCAGTGTACCAATGATTTCAGCTGGTGATGCGACGTTCCTCACATTCGGGCAGCTGAACGCCCGCGGCAAACTGTGTAGAATTATAATGAGACTTTTCTTTGAATAACTTTTTCATTATTATTTGTTTAAAATGGCGAAAAAAAATGAAAAACTTTGGAGAAAAAAAAAAAACAAATCTACCTGACTCCATGTTTAGCAAAAGAGCTGCTAGAGCTCATCAATCCACTAAATGACCTAACTTTCATGTGCTGACAAAATGAAATTTCTTAAATGTTAAATCTATCATACCTTGCTAAGCTACGTTTCGATGCCCCTTGCAGACGCTAGCAGAATTTTATAAAGGGAGCCAAAATGGAGTGCAGTAGTGCGATAATAAGTTGCAGTAATTCAAAGTCTGAGCCTTCAGGCTTTAATAAAGCTGGAAATATCAAACTCGCATACCATATCACGTCACGCATCACTGTGCCTGAAGGCGGTACAGCCGAAGACCCGACCCCAAACCGGGCATTATGTAGAGCAGGCCTGATGCTGCCCCCGAGTTCTGCCTTCAGAGATTTCCCCCAGACTAGGTGCTCTTGGTAGTAGAACCAACCGGACATTGGTGGTGTAGTACGGCCAAAGACTCAACCCTAAATTTACAGGTAATATAGAGTCCCAGGCATCGTTATATAGACGACAGTAACTAAAACGAGAGTTTATTAGGACAGAATTCTCCCAAAAAGCCACAATTCTTGTAGGACCTTTAAACTCTTATTAGGAAATAACTGGACATTTTGGAATACCAACAAATAGAAAACACGAAATACCATTAAAAACCATTACAAACCCAACAGGAACCACCGGTAATATCCTACCATTTTAGCCAGAAGGCTAACGAAGCGATAGTCGATGGTTTCCCCAGAGGCTAAATCGACTTCTACTGCAGTCCAGTCAGAAAGTGCTCAAGACCAAGTTTCTCCTAGTGGGATTTGGAGAAAAGACTAAAGCCGGCCAGACTTCAAAGTGCAACAGCTCCATGAGCAAGTGGCATAGCAAGGATAAGCGCTGAACCTTGCAGGTGTCTTTGATTGATACCACTTAGCAGAACAACGCTAGCTAGTCTTAATTACTTTCAGCCTAGTAATCACACAAAACCATCATCATAATTGAGAACTCAGATCATAAAAAGCCACCTATTAAGTCACGTCAGGGTTGAAAGTTCTTTTCTTGTCTCTGGATGAACAGCATGATTATTTATACAGCGCTAGCTGGCTAGCACACGCATGCAGGTGTGCAAAAAAGCTAGCCAACTTGGCACGGCATGATTCATCTCCACCAGGATTAGCGCTTCGCTGCCAGCTGGCTTCGCCGGCTTTAGTAAATTAAAAACCTGTGTTGAGAAGCTTTAAAAGCGGCTAGAAGAGCATCGCTCCGCGGCATTACGATCGTTTTCCAACACAAAACTCCCAAAAGCTCATGATAATCTGTTTAGCTAATCCCACTGCGGCTTAACAGCCACGGAAGGTGCGGAGCGAGAAGTTTCCAGAATCTGAAGACGCGAGTTTTGGGTTTGGATGAACTCCTGTCTGTCACGTTTCAGAAGAAAGGAGGCATCAAAACATTTACCCATCATCAGACGCTAATGCTCCGGAGCACACCTGTCGAGGAGAAAGTGCGACAAGAAACAAGTTTGACGAGAGCACTTTCTCATGTTTGAGAAGTGATACTTTCTGGGATTGGCACGAGGAATGCCTAATGCTGCAATTCGCTGGAAATCTTTGAAGCTGGCGGAGTCGGTGGGTTTAGTGGACACTTTGTGTGGAAAAGTGATAAGCCGAAACTCAAACACGAGGACGGGAACAGGTGTCAGTGTGATCAAGGGACCTAGATATGATTTTACGGAGTAATAACATCGATGAGCTGACAACTCCGTGCACTTATGATGCATGGGAAATGTGATGAATGACAGAGTGAGTGACAGAAAAAAAGGAGGGGGGAGAAAGAGAGCGAGACAGTATTGGAAACGGAGACAGACAGAGAGAGAAAGAAAGGGATTTAAGTCGGACTTGGGAGGGTTTAGCGTTGAGGAATCCCAATCCAAATCACAAACCTGGAGAAACAATCTCGCATAGTATTCCCTCCACATGTTTATTCGCATGGAAAATGGACACATTTTTACCTTTTTCATATTTAGTGTGAAAAAAATTTTCACTTTTTTTTTTTTCCACACACTTTATTTATTTTCATTCGATTTTTTTTTAGATAATCTACAATTTCACAATTTACACATCATTCACGTATGAAATTTACAGCTGTGGATTTTACGCGCGTCTCATTTTTTCACATGTAGTGCATGTGCTATTACGGTGCGTCCGGAAAGTATTCACAGCGCTTCGCTTTTCCCACATTTTCTTATGTTACAGCCTTATTCCAAAATGGATTCAATTCATTATTTCCCTCAAAATTCTACAAACAATACCCCATAATGCCGACGTGAATGTCAACGTGAATGACAACGTGGAATAAGGCCGTGACATAACAAAATGTGGGAAAAGTGAAGCGCTGTGAATACTTTTTTCCGGACGCACTGTATATAGGAACGCGCTATATTTATCTAAGGAGTTATTCATTATTATTATCCACTGAATCGAGTAATGAATGTTAATGATCCCAGACTTAATGAACTGCACTGCTAATACTGCTTTTTGCGTCATCATGGGTATATCCGAATCGAGAGCAGAGGGTCCAATACAGCCCCCAACTAAAACTCTTTCCGAGAGCCATCCAGGGGGATAGAAGACGCAGTTCTAAAGCAGAATGGTATAACAATAATAAACGGCTAGAATACTCTCAGAGTAAAGACTCTACTGAATGCTGTGCATGCAGACACTTCAGCCTTCTGAACTCTGGCAATTCAGTTTCGAAGCCTCTAACTTTATATACTCTCAGTGTTAATGATGACGCCAAAAACCGTTGTGCACCTAGAGTCTTCGTAGTGTGCCACCCGAACATTTTTACTGGCCCCATCTGGCTACCCCATAAAAGAAGTCCTGGAGGCGCCACTGCACGTAAATCACTTACTTTATGTGATCTTTACACGTGATTCGTTTATTTTCACGTTTATTTGTCACATATAGAGAACAACGCAGTTTCAGGACATAACGTGGTGAAATGCACCTTCACGTGTTTTTACTCGTGAATGCAAACGAAAAAGACATACATTTGTTCATTGAAATATTTGTTTCCTCTTTGGTCAAATGTAAAGCCCTAAAAATGGAACAGGTCAGTTTTTAATGGAAAAAAAGAAAAGAAAACAAAACAAAACCCCACTAACACCAAGGACATCTCGTAATGAATTCACTAATGAACCTCGCATTTATCTAAAACCGCGAGCCCACAGCGGTGAGCTGAATCCGGCTTAACGCCGGCACAGCTAAACCCTTCATCTACCTCGCAATTAGCATTTAAGAGTAAATGAATCAGAGGAGACTCAGCTGGACACATTGGAGTGAGTCCTTCTCTCGCTGACTGCTCGGGTTAACACATGACACAAAGACACAGCAAGGAACCGCCGCCTGCTAAAATGGCTAATGCGACCGCACCGAAGGCAAAAAAAAAAAAAACCTGCAAGAGCCACTTTGTGCATGTCAACGGGAATGATTTTGAAAACTTCGGAAGCTTTTAAAAACAAATCCGAAGGACTGAATTATGGGTGTTCGACATGTCACGATGGAGTATAGTAAATTCCGGATTGTAAGGAAACAAAGCATTGTTCAAATTCACCTTCTATTAATACAGTATGCTGCTGGGTGGATCATGGGTCTGGGCATCCCATCAGCCCCACTGTAGCACTAGTTAATCATATTTTTAATTATCAACTCCCAGGCATCTAAAATCCCTCTATGTTAATATGACTCGTTATTGCGAAAAATTATTACTGAATTGGAAAAATAGAAACAGTTTTTTTTTTTTTTTAAATATATATAAAACACTGGTTTAAGCTCCCCACCCTGGGAAGACCCTCATGGGCAATCTAAAAAAATATCATCATTTCAGGACTCCTGGTCATAACTTTTACAATATCTCGAGAGCTAATTCCTGTTTCCAGACAATTCTCTTAAAAAATATATATACACACAGATCATTTGTTATCCTCACCACAGTCAGAGCATGCATTATTACATTTCCCCCCATGCTTAAGGGTCAAATACGTGCAAAGGAGCTTATTGTTTTTGGCCTGTTTATTTTCCAACACTTTTACTTGCATGCTCCAAAACTCACAAATCTTGGCACAAAAACCAGAACTGGTGGTTATCAGGTTCTTGGTAAAGCTTGGATCTGGGTGTAGCGCGGAGGCTCGATATCATCCTCTTTTTGACATTTTTCTCGGCGTCCAGTTGCACCAACGTGCACCAAATTTGGTAGGATTATGGGTCTTTAATTACTGTACATCCCTTAACTCCACCCAAGAGGAAGTTAGCCATTTTGGATTTTAACAGGTACCAAACGTTTTAGTACACCTACTATGTGAATCATCAGATTCAGATCAAATTTGGTCAAAGGTGTTGTTGATATCTTAAACCATGGCAAGGCGATCAATTATCATGTCGCACAGCGCTAACAGGAAGTGTATTCGCATGTATATTCAGTGATGTGGCATAATAACATCGACATACCGACAATGGCTCATGAAACAGACAATGCTGCACCCTTGGTGCTTGGGCCCTCAAATCGCTGCTTGCTGCTACTGTAGATTTTGTCATTGTTTGTCATTTATTACTTCTATGTATTTTTTTTCCCCCACAATTTACATTATACTAGCATTATTATGTATCTGAAAAGGGAAGTGGTGGTGTGGTCAAATGATATTGGTCCAGGTTTCAAATAAAATGCAGTTGAATTAACATATGCTGATTTTAGAGCACGGACTCTCCAAGGTACGCGCCACTGGCAGGTGCATAACAGTTGTTACGTGATGAACTTTCCATTTTGCCTCTTTTTCTGCTTAATACATACACACACACACACACACACACACACACACAGATGGAGCAATCCTCTTGAGGCTTCCGTGTGTATTGGTGTGTAGGTGGATGCTAATGGCGGCATATTTTCAGACAGAGGGTCATGTGGTGCATTAATGTGGTGGAAAAACAGAAATTTGGTCAACATGGTTCCTCAATTTCTGTTGGATTACTAAATTGCTATGCAACATTCTGATTGGTCAATTATAGAATAATGGGTGGGGGTAAATGTTCTTCACTTTAATAACCATTTCATGGTGAAGATTATACATTTTGCAGATCGAGCGTGTTTTGGAAGAGAGATTGAAAGAGTCCGGTGTGGCGCAGACGTCTTGAGTTGAACATAGTCTCACGCTTTCAAATAACAATTTACAGATCTCAGTTTGTATAAAGGAGTTAAGAAGAAGGTTACGGTTAGGGGCGGGGTTACTATCCATCCATCCGTTTTCTGTACCGCTTATACTACACAGAGTCGTGGGGAGCCTGGGGCTTATCCCAGGGAACTCGGGGCCCAAGGCGGGGGACACCCTGGACTCATTCACTCACTACAGACAATTTAGAAATGCCAATCAGCCTACGACGTATGTCTTTGGACTGGGGGAGGAACCCCCCCCCCGAAGCACAGGGAGAACATGCAAACTCCACACACACAGGGTCGTTAGCGGGAATCGAACCCCCAATCCCCGATGTACCATGCGTGCTAGGTTCCTAAAGATTTGCCCCATTGTTATAAGATTGCAAAAGTGTCTTTCGGATGTTCGCCAATCAGATAGAGTATATCCTGTCCCCACTTTAAGAACCATGGGTGTAGATAATAGAGTACGACCTGACCAGGACTAAAATAGGGAGTTAAAAAAAATGGAAAAGAGATTAAATTCAGCCCACCCTCAACAGTGTGGGCATGTCACAGTGGGATGTCACTAATTGTTCAGGGTAGAGGAGGTATCTGGCCAGAAAAGGTGCTAAGTGAAAGGCAGTGAGTGGCGTTAACCAGAAACAATTATGAACCATCTCCATTGCCTACTGTGTTTCCTCCCTGAGGCGTCTCACGCCCACATACTACACTCACATTCGTCTGCTGAATAAAAATAATTGCACCTGTTTTTCATCTCCAAGTGCACACACAAGCTGGAGCCATTGTTCTTGACTCGAGTTTGTCCTCTACGTAGCGAAGTAGTCGTTCTGCATAAAAAAAAAAAATAGTACAAAAAAAAAAAACTGCAACAATAGAAATATTTTCAGAGTTAAAACTTGAGCATAGAGCATCGTTAACATCAGCAGATTCATGAGATTCTTCGTACGCTGGCATTTTCAGCGAGGTTTGTAAAACCGTAGCACAAAAGAGAAACAATAGAAAGGAAGCGGTGGTGTTGAAGCGATGGAAAGCCCTGCTGGGAGCTGAAGCTTCATGATTTCACTGAACCAGACAGATGTTGGCATACGATAAAACCAGCATGCAACAGCAATTAATTAAAGCCCTGATGAAAACAGGAGCACGAGACAAAGCAGAACAAATTGGACTGAAAGGAAAAGCGTCATGCCAGGACTCGTTCAAACAAAAGTCAGATTGGAGGCAAAGGGGATGGGGGAGGTGGGGGGGGGGTTCTTCGGTTTTCGACTGCAATGCTTCACGTCTTTTCTAAGCGAGATAACGGTGTTTTATGTTTTGATTTGTATTCCGCCTGCAATTTTAAGATCTGCTGCCAGTCCATTTGATGACTTTGGAACAATCTTCAGTCTCAGGCCCTGTTCACATCGATACTGGTACTTTTGTAACTTTTGAAATTCTGTCTACACAAAGAGCATTTATAATAACACACTCGTTCCGATGCATTACTGTTTCTATAGTAACAACTGATATGGGGACTTGTACAGCAGACGCTTCACTTAATCTAAACCGATCAGCAATAACAGTAAAACCACCAGACTAATATTGTGTAGGTCCACCTTGTCCTGCCAAAACAGCTCCGACCCGTCAAGGCACAGACTCGACAAGATCTCTGAAGGTGTGCCGTGGTATCTGTTGCCAAGATGTTATCAGCAGATCCTTTAAGTCCGGTATGTTCCAAGGTGGGCCCTTCATGAATCTGACTTGTCCGTCCAGAACATCCTACAGATGCTTGATTGGATTGAGATCTGTGGACTGTGGAGGCCAAGTCAAGATCTTCGACTCTTTCTCATGTTCCTCAGACCGATCCTGAACGATTCCTGCAGTGCGGTAGGTCCGTTATCCTGCTGAAAGGGGGAATAACGTTGCCATGAAGGGGTGTACTTGGTCTGCAACAATGTTTAGGTAGGTGGTACGTGTAACAACAAAGTAACATCCATGTGAATGCCAGGACTCAAGGCTTCCCAGCAGAACATTGCCCAGAGCATCACACTGCCTTTTTCACACTCAATTTATACTACAGTAGTTCTTCTTCCTGACGGGCTAGCCTTCACTCCCCATGCGCATAAGTGAGCCTTGGGCGCCCACGACCCTGTCGCCGGCTCACCGGTCGTCCTTCATTGGACCACTTTTGGTAGGAACTAACCACTGCGTTCCAGGAACACCCCACAAGACCTGCCATTTTGGAGATGCTTTGACCCGGTCATCTAACCATCACAATTGTGGCAACTCTCAAAGTCACTCAGATCCTTACACTCGCCCATTTTTCCTGCTTCCAACACATCGACTTCGAGAACCGACGGTTCGCTTGCTGTTCACTTGATAACACGACAAGCTGCGTCTTATTAATTTAAAACGAGAGATCATATACGCTACGTTGTACGTTAGGACAGGAAATGATTCGTTTTGTTTTCTTTCCACAACTATAAACGGATCACTGTGGTGACTTATTCATTAATAAATGTTTAAAAAATGTACTTGATGACAAATTGCTGCGCTGTAAGAGGAATTAAAGATTTCAGGATGTTCCAGTGGAAAAGAACAGCCTTCCCATTTGCATTAGGTTGCATCACATCGCCCAGGTACTGCTTAATTTTTTTTTAAAATAATAACACGCCCTGTTGTGTTTTATTCCTTATGTAAATTTAAGGTCGACTCACATGCTGATTACGATAAAGTATTTTAATCTGAGAGGAAATGTTAGCCGGACCATGTAGGGCTGGTGTTACCAGCACTGCTGAAAAAAACCCCACTAGAAACCATCAGAGAAATTCTAATGGTTTCACCTACAAATACCACTACAAACCAGCGGCTGTTGACCAGTAAAACCATTATCAAATGGTTTCCATTACACAGTAGGACGTACTAATGACGTAGGTCCTTGATGGTATCCACCAGACATAACATGCCACCAATAGAAGGAAACAAATTACCCACACGGACCATTACACTTTCCATTAAAACCAATACGATTCCCATTATAACCATTAAATCCATTACAAAGTTGTTTTTTTTTTTTCAGCAGCGAGGTAAATAAACTCGTCATGGATGCCAACTAGTGACTCGACATGTAGCGAAATTAAGCGCTTCCGTACGTACGGCTGCCATGTGAACGCGACGTTACACAACAGTCTGTACAGATTATGAAGAAATGTTCCCACTTTGCAAATGTGAGAACATTTTGACCATATGCTCCATCATAACCACGCTCTCTCGCTGTTGTTCCATCGCTCTGACGCACCGGGAGACCTCGCTCAGGGCGGGAAGCTGACAAAACGCCGTCATTAGCATCCTCCCACGCACACACACCCTTCATTCATCTCACAGGCTCCTCTGAGGTCTCAAGCATCTCTTGGAGAGTGTGAATAAGTAAGACGAGGGCGGATCTAAACAGCCGACATTTCTTTCTTCTGCCTTTTACAATAAGCTCGCTATTGTACAAACATCGCCGAACATATCATGTCGAATTGAATGAATCTGTTGACGCTAATGACTGAATTAGTCTTGCTATCCCTGTGCTATTGGAAATAGAGCTTGTTATTGCATTTATTTATTTATTTTTTGGGACGCGTACTAAACTCGAATGTTGTCAAGAACAATCTAGCTGTTTTCTCTGTGTAGCGTGTGGATACGATCGCTAACAATGAGCAATTATTGTGATTCAGGATGCCTAGCGTGTAGGTGTGACGTCTCGGGGGAAACGAAGTAGGTAACACGGATGATTTGTTGTTGTTGTTGTTGTTGTTGTTTTCTTGTTAATGCCACTCACTACTTTTCACTTAGTACCTTTTCTGGCTAAAGACCTGCTTTACCATGAACAATTAGTGACATCCCGCTGTTATACTCCCACACACACACACACACACACTGTTGTAGTTTAGCTAACGCTAATCTCCTGTGGAAAACAAAACAAAACAGCACTCTCACAGGAATTCGATGATTTGACACGGTTTCATTTGCAAGCTACTCCTAGCAAGTACATCTCCGCTGCTAACCTTAATTACACCGCAGCGCCGTGGAGTTCTGGATTCTGATCGGGCAGAAGGGGTCGATTAATTGAATAAACCTTTAAATCTGTAACATTTTCAGACACTTCGGGACAGAAGAGTTTATGCTTCGTGGTTTCTTCTTCTTTCTTTCTTTCTTTCTTTCTTTCTTTTTTAGTGTAGGAAGTTTAAGAGAGGAAAAGTTTAAGACAGGCTTATGACAGGCTTACGAGTGTTTATAGCTGCTGTGACGTACGCGCGGACTTATAAATAGATAAAACGTACGACGTGACGTTTGTTTGCTCCAGAGTAAATTGTTCGCTGTGGTACAAGAGGAGTAAAACACTCTTTATCCTAAAAAAAAAAGAAAGAAAAGTGGAAAATGAAGACGTTTTGAAAGAAAAACAAAGATTTATGGATTTGTTTATTTGTTTATTTATTTATTTAAATATTAACTGACGATAGTGGGTTAACTATTAAAATAATAAAAGATTAAAAACGGAGCTGGCTGATTTGATTAAATGATTAATTGAGCGATTAGTTAGTTAGCTAGTTGGTTTTGTTGGAGTTGGGACGGATTCCTGAACCAAGATATACTCAAAGCCCTGATATTGGATTGTATGGTTATTACAGCGTGACATTTTTCATTCGTTCTGAGTTCTATACTTTTGTCATAACTTTTTATACATGAGCTGGTGTGAATTCTCTTGTATTTCTGAAGATGACACCGCGTTGTCTCGGCGCATGCTGTGAGATGGGCAAAGGACATGTGGCTGGGACGACAAACCTCACAGCCAGCCGACTGGCACTGCGGGCATCTGGGCTGGCAGCCCGATCTCAGCGTGCGGGGACTGAAATTTGTTTTATACAGGGCAGTGTGGTGCTGCTGCATTGCAGTGTACAGGAGCCAAGCCAGACATACACACACACACACACACACACAGATGAAGTTTTTTAACAATTTGAGGAAACATTAAGATGAAATTGCATGTGTGTGTGTGTGTGTGTGTGTGTGTGTGTGTGTGCGTGTGTGTGTTTCCATCTGCTGTTCAGTTGAATTCTCTGAAGAGGAAAAACCTGATGATGTCATCAAGACCACAACACACGCTCACTACATGATGATTTATTCCCAACAATGTTTCCCTCCCAGCATGTATTTTCCTGTAATCTAACAGGAAGTCTAGACTACTAACTTCAATAAACTCCCAAAATAAAACTAAACACCTAACTGGAAAGATCATTTCTAATCTCTAAAGTGATCTTTAGAGAATATGCGTAATTATGGTAATGTAGTCAAATTTAGAGATTAAAAAAAAATTATCAAGATGGAAGATATAGGCAGAAGAAAATGAGTGGCCAGTCTCAGCGAAGGAGGCGTGGCCTCTGTGCCTCTCAGTCTTAGTGAAGGAGGCGTGGTCTCTGTGCCTCTCAGTCTTAGAGAAGGAGGTGTGGCCTCTGTGCCTCTCAATCTTAGTGAAGGAGGCGTGGCGTCTGTGCCTCGGTCTTAGTGAAGGAGGCGTGGTCTCTGTGCCTCTCGGTCTTAGTGAGGGAGGCGTGGCCTCTGTGCCTCGGTCTTAGTGAAGGAGGCATGGTCTCTGTGCCTCTCAATCTTAGTGAAGGAGGCGTGGCGTCTGTGCCTCGGTCTTAGTGAAGGAGGCGTGGTCTCTGTGCCTCTCGGTCTTAGTGAAGGAGGCGTGGCCTCTGTGCCTCGGTCTTAGTGAAGGAGGCATGGTCTCTGTGCCTCTCGGTCTTAGTGAAGGAGGCGTGGTCTCTGTGACCCACAGTCTTAGTGAAGGAGGTGTGGCCTCTGTGCCTCTCAGTCTTAATGAAGGAGACGTGGCCTCTATGCCTCTCAGTCTTAATGAAGGAGGTGTGGTCTCTGTGCCTCTCAGTCTTAGTCAAGGAGGCGTGGTCTCTGCCTCATAGTCTTAGTGAAGGAGGTGTGGCCTCTGTGCCTCTCAGTCCTAATGAAGTATTAACACTTGAAGACAGAGATGAATTGGGAGACAGGTTCTCTATGGCAGTCTCAAAGCTGCTTTAAAAACGAATGACAAAGCATACGTGTTTAGGAGAGGTGGACGG
Organism: Ictalurus furcatus; assembly: GCF_023375685.1. Lineage (NCBI taxonomy): Eukaryota > Metazoa > Chordata > Actinopteri > Siluriformes > Ictaluridae > Ictalurus > Ictalurus furcatus. Next base: position 24,161,786 of record NC_071269.1, read on the forward strand.
TGCATGTGTGTGTGTGTGTGTGTGTGTGTGTGTGTGTGTGTGTGTGTAAGAAAAGACTGAGAAAAATGAAGTGTAAGAGAAGAATTGGATGCAATTAAAAGATGGGGTCAGGGAGCGGCGAGCAGTGATTAATACGCCTCTCTGGTAAAGAGCTTTCACAGAAGGAGAGAGGGATAATAGAGGCAGGGCAGCTCCACAGAGACACACTCCTCCGCCTGCCTCTCTTCTCACTTCATTCTCCTGTTTTCTCTCAGTCTCTCTCGTGTCTTAGTGCATCTCAACTACAGTCACTAATGAGCTCTGTATCACCTCTTATTACAGCTAGGGGGCAGGAGAGAGGATCAAACACACCACAGAACACCACAGAACATCCAGAAGCACACACACACACACACTCACAGCTTAGCACATGCCATATCTATTACAGGGTAATAAGTATGTAATAATGGTAATAATGCTTACGTCTAAATATTTATCTCTAAATACATAGTGTGTATATATATATGTGTGTGTATATATATATATATACTATACCGTATCGCATATATGTGTGTAAATACAACACCTTTTCAGGTGTTTCTTCATTATTGCAAGTAACAAAAAAAAAAAAAAAACATATCATGTATGTTAATATATTAATAAATATAATAAGTAAAAACAGAACAATAAAATAAAACCTACATATAATGAATGAAGAATTTTGCAGAGTATATCTTTTGTATTTGACATTATAACCCCTTTTATTATATATATAACTATATATATAATATTATATTATATTACGATATGATCTAATTTTTTTTTCAGATGCCCTAAACAGACCCCTTAAATCCTCTTAATTTTAATACTGATTTATTTATTATGAATTACTCATAATTAACAACAACAACAACAACAACAACAACAACAACAACTAAATACGATCAGTTCTAAAGATAGCACTTTCGTTCCCAGATAAAAGCCAACTCCGACAGCCGGCGAATCCTTTTAACTGTAGAAATTTTCAACAAATTGTTCATTATTTATTTAACATATGTACTGCTATTTATATATTTATTTATTCGTTCATTCATTTATTAGTTAAATATAATTATTACTTAACTGCTGATATAAATGCAAATATAATTATTTTTTATTTTTTTTTAAATAACATCTGCCATTATAACTGCCTCCAATGTTTGTTTGTTTGTTTGGTTGTTTTTGTGTTTTTTTCCCCAGATGCCCTAAACAGCTGTTTTAATGTATTAATTGTTTAAAGTTGTTTTATCTGTATTTATGATGAACTATTAATTAATCATGATTAATAATAAATAAATCATTATCTGCTATTAATATTCGCTTCGTTGTGATGCATTTTAATCATAACGGCTCGGTGGAACTTATCCGAGTCGTTTAGAGCTCCGCAGTGGCTTACAGCCGATCCGGAGTCCTCTCTGAGCGCTGCAGGTCAAAGGTTAAGGGCTTTTTGTGCTGTGTTTTTACCCCACAGTGTCTACTTGGACAGTTCTGGGATTTGAAGTGATAACCTCCCGGTCTCTAGCGCTGAACCTTATCCGCTGAGCTCCCGCTGCCCACAGCAAGTTCACACTCCGAGTTTGCGAGTGGCTAAAAGTTGTACGGTCAGGTAAAATCGATACCCGCTGCCTAACAGGAGGCAGGCGAGCCGCTGCGTGACCGGGTCACAGACTGGAGAAAAAAAAACTGTGTATAATTCATGAATAATTAAAGAGAACATCGAGACCAGTTGGCCGGCGGTGAATTGAAGCGAACCGCTTCGCAGGAAGTACAGCATCAATCCGGTCTTCTATATCTAGAACATCTATAATTCACATCACAAACAGCTAAGGGGTTGTTTTTTAATCGCCGATCGCATCTCGAAGCCGAGCTGTGCTCCGTAGACGACCCGCTGGTGAACAACTAACTCCACCTCTGCTTCGAAACCGCGAAGAGTAGACCGTTCTGTCTCGTGTGGTTAGGAGAAAATAATCAACAACGTGACAGCACGGTGTGGCGTGATGAAGCGGCGTTACCACGGTTACCGACCCGGACGTGGGTTACTTTCCGGCGACGGCACTTCCTGAAAGGTTTTATTTCTCTTCGACCAAAGCCAACTAGCAACGATCGCAAACGTAGCCTACTCGTCATGCTTTTTAACCATTTATAGTTACGGGTAATATTGTGGGACATTAATAACGATGCCTTTGAATGCCCATATGAACATTCACACACACACACACACACACACACACACACACACACTCATACCGTAAATGTCTGTTTTTCCTGCATTATATTTTATTATTCTTCTTCTTTTTTTTTCAATTTTACAAAATAAAACACTGAAACTTAATAAACCCGAGTTGAACAGGAAGCAGGAAGTGATTGAGGATATCGCCATGACGAACAACACCGGAATCAATTAACCAAATACGGTACATTGATGCGTTTATTAGTGTGTATGTGTGTGTGTGTGTGTACTTAGTCTCCAATCATCTTGCTGAAGAATCACTAACAACTAATGCAAGATGTGACACACACACACACACACACACACACACACACACTTAGTTTCCGTATGTCTCATATTCTTTCACATGCTCAACTCATTTCATTTCTAAGGGCTGAAAATGGAAAACACAGCAGTGTGTGTGTGTGTGTGTGTGTGTGAGGGAGAGAGGGAGAGAAAAGGTGAAAAGCAGGTGAAAAGCTGGTCACATGACCCCATTAAGGGGACGACTGACAAGCTCTAACGGCGCTAAGCGGAAACTCAAGGTGCCATAGACGGCTAATGAGGGCGATGCTCTCACCTTTGCCCTCTGAGACACAGTGCTTCGGCTCACAAACAACACCCCCCCCCCCCGCCAAACACACACACACACACGCCAACACACACACTTGAAATGTATCGCTATGGAAACCCACAGTTCACACTGTGCTGTTTACTTGCACTCGGTTGTTTTCGGATCCAAACTCAGTGGCACCTCTTTGCCATGGTTCATCACCACAGTGCCAACACACACGCGCACGCACACACACGCGCACACACGCACATGTCAAAACAAACAATTTGTTAATTACAAGCAGCTGTGGAACTGTTAAAGCTTAACGCAGAAGGCAAACTGTTGATACAAACTGCAGCACATGGGGATAAATGAATTTATTAATGATATGACAACCACGAAGCACTCAGTGTCATGCGGTTATAGGAAAACAATCAACGACGGGGTGGTGTGATGACGCGGCGTCACTGCTAGCATCCTTGAGTATTTTCTAATGACGGCATGCACTGACGTGTATATTATTCCTCGTTTCCCACAGCAACGTGTATTTTTTTTTTCTTCATTAAAGAACAACACATCATATATTCTTTTTTTTTTATCCATTTCTAATTACATTTAACATTCTGGAACATCCACGAAACAAGTTCATTCGCGTTACGCAGAAGTCCGTGTGTACTGTGAGTTACTTTAGAAACGCTGTAGATTAGGTAATGCTAAGGAACAAGTGCATGAATATAAACCTGGGACTTTCTGACCAATCAGAATCCAGAATTCAACAGCGCTCTAGTACAAAGTCACCTGTATGGCTGGTTGATGGGATAAAATGGGCAATAAGTGTAGCACTACAAGGTCACTGTCACTTTAGTGTGTGTGTGTGTGTGTGTGTTCTCATTGACACTCTCAGGGCTGATATTCAGGGTCTGTCTATAGGAGCAAAAATTAAATCTGGGGGGAAATAAATAAATAAATAAATAGAAGCCAGGGTCGGTTTGAAAGCAATGGAGCATTA
>NC_071269.1:24170574-24173074 GCF_023375685.1 Ictalurus furcatus
GACTCTTAATCAGAGAAGCGCTACTGTTGTACGTACGCTCTTATTCTTTATCTATTACTTTCCTTCTCCCTCCATCCCTTTTTCCTTAGGAGGAGAGTAGATGAACAATCAGGCTATGCCGCAGGAGACGCTGAGGTTCTCTCTCTCTCTCTCTCTCTCTCTCTCTCACACACACACACACACTCATGAAAAACGTGTAGTTATTGAAATAATTCAGGGCGGTGTGGTTGAATTTCCTGCTAATGAAGTAACAGAAGGAGCGAAAACTCACCTCACCTCTGACCTTAAACTTTGTAGCTATTCATACAAATTGATTCGAGTGAATAGTTCTGAATTCGCAAGTAGACTATGCTGCGGGCGCACACACACACACACACACACACACACACACGCACGCACGCACGCGCACGCACACACACACACACTGGATGACCCGTCTCTGAACAAACTCTTCTCGCTCTCTTGGTGTTAAACTGGAAAATGGAAACGGCTGTTTATCATTTCATTGGAAGAGCTGGAGAGAGCGAGAGATGGAGCGAGCGAGAGAGGAGGAGGAGGAGGAGAGAGAGAGAGAGAGAGAGAGAGAGAGAGAGAGGGAGGAAAAGGACACCAGATTCTAACTACCATCATCAATCCATTACAGATACAGACAGAAACTCTATCATCACCCGTCCTCATCATTCTGTTCTGCGGATGTCTGTCGAAGACCAGCCCTTGTATTCGGCAATGTTTCTCATTCACACTCTCTCATTCACATTCTCTCTCTCTCTCTCTCTCTCTCTTACACACACACACACACACATTCATAGAGCTTCTCTCAAACAGCTCTGTTTTTTAAAACAGATTCTTCACTGAATTCCCTGTTGGGAAGACAACATGCATCATTATGTCCGAGACTGAACATCTTGCGCTGCACAGAGAGAGAGAGAGAGAACAAGAGAGAGAGAGAGAGAGAGAGAGACCTCTAGTTATTGGTGCCCTGTGTAACGAATAGTACTACTATTCTGTTTAAAGTTTCAAAGCTGACTTGTACAGCAAAAGAGATTCAGCTGATAATATTCTCCTAGTTTTATATATATATATATATATATATATATATATATATATATATATATTTAATGTAATTATTTACCCTTCATAGATCCACTAAAGAAGGAACTTGTGGCACCAAGACTCAATTTCAATTCAGTTTTATTTGTATAGCACGTTTAACAGTGGACGTTGTCTCAAAGCAGCTTTACAGAAACATATAAACACAGGATGGAGATTTTAAGCGTGTGAATTTATCCCTATTGAGCGAGCCGGTGGAGACGGTGGTGAGGAAAAACCCCCTGAGATGATACGAGGAAGAAACCTTGAGAGGAACCGGACTCAGAAGGGAACCCGTCCTCATCTGGGGAACGACGGAGAGTGTGAAAGTAAAAGAAAGCTCATTATGGTTTTATATGAAGTCTGTGTGTTGAACTAGTCCACTGTTCACTAAAGGAGACCCGAGTGCAGAACTGCACGTGGTAATTGCAGTCCCAAGGCCATCGCTGCAACCGACATATGACTGATCTTGATTTGGGGTGAATATTTTCGTTTCTGGCTTTAAAACTTTAAAACCCGAACTGTGAGGCCTGTGGTGCTCTGATTTTCTTTTCTTTTTTTTTTTTTTTTGATCGATGCCTCCATCACAGGGTTAACTGATGTGTCTCTGTTTTTAAGGAATATATATATATATATATATATATATTAAAAAGGTTCGACTGAAGCTGATGTCTACACCGGAACACGGCATAGAGCAGAGTGATGGCGAAACGATGATGAAAAGAACAAGCCAGAAAAGTGAAGGCAGGCATGCCACTGGCTTTCAGCTGAGGAAAAAGTGAACGTGTGAAATTCAAATCAGCTCTGGGGCACGCACACGAGAGAGAGAGAGAGAGAGAGAGAGAGAGAGAGTACAGGAGACTAAAGTGTATAATCATCTCAGCCTCGTTTTACTTTCTCCATTCATACATTCTTTTACACATCAATCCATCTTTTTTCCCCCATCAGTCTGCGGGAAAACACGTCGGCTCCGTTCCGTCTCAATCGCTCGCTTTTTCTGAAGGATGTGAAATGGTGTCATCTCGCTCCTTTCAAAAATGGAAAATTGAATTTCCATTCCGAGGCCTTCGGTGCGGATCGGGCTAATGACGTGAGCACAATGCGGCGCCCGTCTCCGCGATGTCTGAGGTGGCCTTTTGTATGTGTGTGTTTTTACACCAACTTGTGATCCCAGGCTATGATAACACACTGGGAGATACACTACATGGTCTCGTTTTAGCAAGACGCACTATCTCGCCTCTTCTCTCTCTTTCGCGCTCTCTCTCTCTGTCTCTCTCTCACACACACACACACTTTCATTAAAACCGCTTGGCATTATCACTACGTAGTGCGCTATACAGAAAGCGTAACGAAGAACAAAGAAAACGTCCTACAGTGCACCGCGACGGGTTGGTGTCCAAACAGTGTACTG
>NC_071269.1:24178074-24198074 GCF_023375685.1 Ictalurus furcatus
GAGCAGGTTGTCCACTAACCGTAGGGTTGGCGTTTCGATTCCCGGCCCACGTGACTCCACATGCCGAAGTGTCCTTGGGCAAGACACTGAACCCCAAGTTGCTCCTGATGGCAAGTTAGCGCCTTGCATGGCAGCTCTGCTACCACTGGTGTGTGAATAGGTGAATTAGACACAGTGCAAAGCGCTTTGGAAGTACTAAGGTTAAAAAAGTGCTATATAAGTGTAGATCATTTACCATTAGTGTGTCCTGATTACTCTCGCCTGTTTTCAGTTTGCTCTTTGATTACTCAGTGTCTTTAAGCCCTTCTGTTTCTTTGTTGTTTCTAAGCCTTTTGAAAATTGATTGTTACCCTGGTTCTTGATCTTCGGCTTTCTGGTTTTCTCGACTAGTTTAATCGCCTGACCTTTACCTGCACCTTGACTCTGTTTTTTGGATTGTGTTTTGGTCTAGTTTGCTTCGATTACGAAGAGACCCATCTACCTGCACTTGCGTCCTCGCCTGTTTCCACATACCCGAAAATTTGGACTGTTGATCTTTCTTTCTGTCAGGATATTTTGCCATTTTCCCCAATTTCCCTCCCTCTTAAAGGTAAAAAAAAAAAAAAAATGGACCATTTTCGGTGGCCAAAATTTCGATGCATCCATAATTACTGACATAAGTTCATTTTCAACAAGTATATACTGTAGTATATCAACTCTACAGCAGTAGATTTTATTTCACATGAATTACCTCAAAACAAATCTCTGTGCTTGACAGAAAGCCCTCGCTGTATTTTCCACAAAGGAAAATTAAGTTGAGATGAAAGAACAGGCCCAAAAATTACTAATATGAGACGGGGAAAGGGGCGGGACTTCCATACACTGGTCAATTAATATCGGAGATTTCAAAACACCTACGCGACTGTCAATCATTGCTTACTAATATGCTGATTGACACATCTGTTTTTATTGGGGGAAAAAAAGAAAGAAAGAAGACTGCTCTTTTGGCATATTCTCGAGTGATAACTCGTACTCCGATGTTAAAATGCAAAACTGCTACACAAATTGCACGAAGGTTGGCACATGTTCAGCGTGCTTTCACTTTCATTCATTTTAAACCCAGTGAGCAGTGTGTGCCGGCTTTCAGTCAATAAGAACACAATTATACTCGACTTATATTGACTGGAATGACTGATGCAATCATGTCTGAGGGTCCTGTCTGTTATCTACGGCAGTCTATTAACTAATAATGTGACATATTTACAAATGTTTTACGTCAAAACAAGCCAAGATTTGGAGATAAAAACCGACTGTTTAACCGACTTCAATTAAAAGGCCGCCGATCCTGTTTAGCGCTTTTTTCGTCGTTGAATCTGCATTTAGGACGGATTCCTAACGAACAAAGAACTTGGGCAGAGATTACTGCTGTTATTTACAACGTTTGTGAATTCTGGATTTTGATTGGTCATTTATGTAAGGATTCTCCAGTGTGAAAGCTTAGTGTTCGCGGTTTTAGATACACGATCGAATATGCAAATTCGTTCTATTTGCTTTTGATAACTAATGGGAGTCAAACCGGGTCTTGGGAGTGTATTTGAATAACCTTTTTATAGGATTGTGTCTCTCAGGACACTTTGGTATTAATCTGGCTCTGTTTACGCAGGGATTGGGAGAGAGCTGAGGACGGATTAGCGACAGGATCACGTCGTCTAATCCAAAGCAAACAGAAAGTGATGAAGTAGACATGAGTCACGGCTCACTCGCACTTACTTAATACTGTGACCATCCTAAATGGGCTCATTAGCCTAGCTCAATAGTCTGGAGTGGTAAAAGGTTGGAGACACAAATACGAACACGCACGGCATTATGGAACGTTGAAATGTCTCGTTTGAACAAAGCTTTTGGGAATCTAGATCCAATGTCATACTAAACTTGGAAGAAGTGAGCAAGCGATAATGATAATGAGTCATCTGTACATTACAGCACAGTGAAATTCTTTTCTTCACATACCTCAGCTTACCAGAAAGTTGGGGTCAGAGTGTAGGGTCAGCCATGGAGCAGAGGGGGTTAAGGGCCCCTTGCTAAAGGTCCCAACAGTGGCAGCTTGGCTGCACCAGGGTTTGAACCCCCGACCTTCCGATCAGTAACCCAGAGCCTGGCAGTGCTGGGGCATGAACCCCCGACCTTCCGATCAGTAACCCAGAGCCTGGCAGTGCTGGGGCATGAACCCCCGACCTTCCGATCAGTAACCCAGAGCCTGGCAGTGCTGGGGCTTGAACCCCGACCTTCTGATCAGTAACCCAGAGCCTGGCAGTGCTGGGGCTTGAACCCCCGACCTTCCGATCAGTAACCCAGAGCCTGGCAGTGCTGGGGCTTGAACCCCCGACCTTCCGATCAGTAACCCGGAGCCTGGCAGTGCTGGGGCCTGAACCCCCGACCTTCCGATCAGTAACCCGGAGCCTGGCAGTGCTGGGGCTTGAACCCCCGACCTTCCATTCAGTAACCCAAGACTAAATAAATGCAGGACTAAATCATTGGGCGTCATGCTGTTATAGGAATATAATCGATGAAATGGTGGCATGATGATGCACTACCATCAGCGCTGCTGCTATAGAAAATGAATCAGCACCTTCTGACCAATCAGAATTGAGCAGAGTATAAACACTTGCCACTTTTGTACCTTCAAAGTGAAAGCACTTGTGTTAATCTTGTGTGATGTGATGTTATGATGCGTTTTCTGGCATCTGTGTACATCTGATGGTCTACATGGCATCGGTGTTGCGTCTTTCACCCGTCTCCGGTGTCTGTCTGCCCTCGTTCACTGTTGTCGTCTCGCTGTCACTCCGTCACTGTCTCTTTACCTCCTTTGCTTGGGGATTTTAACCTCAGGGCAGCAGAGCGCTTTCGCTTTAGTGGAACTCATCTTCAAACTGATCATGCTGAACGCTGAACGGTGAATGCATACGCACACACACACACACACACACACACACCCACACATCTGTCTGAGACTGAACATTTCAATACGACAAAAAGCAGCAGGAGAGTGAGACTGCAATGAAAGAGTAGAAGTGGGAAAACGAATAAAGACGCCGCACACAAAGATCCCGTTTGATTTTCTGCTCACGGTGAAGTGTTCGTAAGTAATGCAGAATGAAAGGTTTTGTACAAGTGACCAACCGTCGCACATCCCAAACAAACCGATGCAAAATGAACACCCCGAGTCATTAAAATACAAAATAACAAGCGCTAATTTGCATGTGCGGTGGGATAAATTTGTGTTTATGATCATGTTTGTTATATACTTCACGACACACGTAGCTACAAGCCGATTGTAATTGTGAATGGTAGCAGAGCTGCCATGCAAGGCGCTAACTTGCCATCGGGAGCAACTTGGGGTTCAGTGTCTTGCCCAAGGACACTTCGGTATGTGGAGTCACATGGGCCGGGAATCGAACCGCCAACCCTACGCTTAGTGCACAACCTGCCCTACCACCTTATCAACAGCCACTGTGAGAAATCGGTCCGTAAAGGAGCGATTATGATTATTGAGGCCAAAATGTCAGAGATTTGCCCTCAACAGCCCGTAGCACGACATCGCACGCTTCCGGGTGGTCATTTCGTGTCTCCGCCCCTGTCGTGTTATTGGACATCTCCCTCACGTGAGGTCGTTATTCACAGCTGTTTATGTTTTAGCTTTGATTTCGCTGTATATTTATACCCCCTTGTGTCTTTGTTCAGGGCGAAGTATTGTTTCTGCGTTTGGCCGCTAGTGCTCTACCGAGCCGTTCCGTCCTTCGTTTCTCGTCTCGTTCCCGTTCCTTGTTTCTCGTTTTTGCTCCTTGCCGAGCCTAGTTTATATTGTTTGTAGATTGCCTGACCCTCGCCTGTTTTCTGGAAATCGATATTGCCTCGCGTTTTGGATTTGTCTGCCTGTCTCTCATTAAACGCTTTAACTGCACTTGCGTCCGTCGCCATCCTGATAACACGACACATAAAATGCTTGATTTTGCTGCATCGGCAAATTTGCGGTGGTTTTTGAAACATTTTTCTGCGGAAAACTACGTAAACTGCCGAAATCGCAATCGCACGAAATTGTTTTGCGCGCTCTTTCGCAGTGATGTCTGTCGGTAAACGAGACCTTGTAGCTGTATTCGTACTCGACGCACGTGACTCGAAGAGGGCTTTGACCGAATGCGTGTTGTGACGGCGTCACGTGTCGAAATCTGCGGAAAATCTGCGGTAATTTTGAAAAAAAAAGAGGGGGGGGCTTGCTCGATTCCTGGAGGTACTGGTTGATGCTGCGAGCAGCCATGTTGATATGAGTTATGATATAGCTACGAGGTACATTCAGTATGTTGTTCTGTGCACATACGTATGCATAAGCAACAACCATAAGCAAATGCAAATACCGTCATCATCACCGACTCCACTTTTCCTGCCTGCTACAGGTTTATATGGGATTTAGATAGTAGAAAACGTCTCTGAGACTGTTCTGAATTTAGGAATGCTGCCACTGCTGCGATCAAAATGATCAAAATGAATAGTAATGCAGTTTTTTTTTTTTTCTTCAATAAAAAAGCGGGTGATTAATAAATTTGCTTGTCTGTGAAATTGCCACGCACGATGGCGTTTAAAACCCTGGGAGAGCGATTCTCTCTGACAGCCGTCACGGAACACAGCAACCGCTAATCATTTTCAAACCATTGGTTAATATGCAAACCGTTTATTAATTCACCTGTTTAGTCACCTTTGATCAACTGCGCTGAAATGAAGTGCATTCTGGGAACTCGTAACCATTCATGTGACTCCTCATGTTTTTATTTATTTAGGTTATTTTCTTTTTGGTCTTTTATTTTATCTGATGCCAGTTTCTATTATTTGTTCATATTTTTTTTTAAATTAGTTTGGATGCAGTAGCACACTACTCAACTATTTTCACTATGGATTTTACTAATCCGCTAGTAGTTCTTTTAAGTAGTGAACTAGCATTAACGTGAACATGCTGACATAAAATAAGAAATCGCACACTGTATTAGCTTTAAAGTAAACAGAGTAACCTAGAAATTAGCAATATAGAAATAAATATATCAATAGATTTGAATAAGCAAGCAGGCTGAACAAGAAGTAGCATTATATCAAACAGTGTAGAACTTAAACTAGTGTTGTTGCAGTAAACAAACTAGAACTTAAACTAGCGTTGTTGTAGTAAACAGTCTAGAACTTAAACCAGCGTTGTTGTAGTAAACAGTCTAGAACTTAAACCAGCGTTGTTGCAGTAAACAGTCTAGAACTGAAACTAGCGTTGTTGTAGTAAACAGTCTAGAATTTAAACTAGCGTTGTTGTAGTAAACAGTCTAGAATTTAAACTAGCGTTGTTGTAGTAAACAGACTAGAACTTAAACTAGCGTTGTTGCAGTAAACAGACTAGAACTTAAACTAGCGTTGTTGTAGTAAACAGACTAGAACTTAAACTAGCGTTGTTGTAGTAAACAGACTAGAACTTAAACTAGCGTTGTTGCAGTAAACAGACTAGAACTTAAACTAGCGTTGTTGTAGTAAACAGTCTAGAACTGAAACTAGCGTTGTTGTAGTAAACAGTCTAGAATTTAAACTAGCGTTGTTGTAGTAAACAGTCTAGAATTTAAACTAGCGTTGTTGTAGTAAACAGACTAGAACTTAAACTAGCGTTGTTGCAGTAAACAGACTAGAACTTAAACTAGCGTTGTTGTAGTAAACAGACTAGAACTTAAACTAGCGTTGTTGTAGTAAACAGACTAGAACTTAAACTAGCGTTGTAGTAAACAGACTAGAACTTAAACTAGCGTTGTTGCAGTAAACAGACTAGAACTTAAACCAGCGTTGTTGTAGTAAACAGACTAGAACTTAAACCAGCGTTGTTGCAGTAAACAGACTAGAACTTAAACCAGCGTTGTTGCAGTAAACAGACTAGAACTTAAACCAGCGTTGTTGCAGTAAACAGACTAGAACTTAAACCAGCGTTGTTGCAGTAAACAGACTAGAACTTAAACCAGCGTTGTTGCAGTAAACAGTCTAGAACTTAAACCAGCGTTGTTGCAGTAAACAGTCTAGAACTTAAACTAGCGTTGTTGCAGTAAACAGTCTAGAACTTAAACCAGCGTTGTTGTAGTAAACAGTCTAGAACTTAAACCAGCGTTGTTGCAGTAAACAGTCTAGAACTTAAACCAGCGTTGTTGCAGTAAACAGTCTAGAACTTAAACTAGCGTTGTTGCAGTAAACAGTCTAGAACTTAAACTAGCGTTGTTGTAGTAAACAGACTAGAACTTAAACTAGCGTTGTTGCAGTAAACAGTCTAGAACTTAAACTAGCGTTGCTGTAGTAAACAGTCTAGAACTGAAACTAGCGTTGCAGCAGTAAACATTCTAGAACTTAAACTAGCGTTGTTGCAGTAAACAGACTAGAACTTAAAATAGCGTTGTTGTAGTAAACAGCTAGAACTTAAACCAGCGTTGTTGTAGTAAACAGTCTAGAACTTAAACTAGCGTTGTTGTAGTAAACAGACTAGAACTTAAACCAGCGTTGTTGCAGTAAACAGTCTAGAACTTAAACTAGCGTTGTTGCAGTAAACAGACTAGAACTTAAACTAGCGTTGTTGTAGTAAACAGTCTAGAACTTAAACTAGCGTTGTTGTAGTAAACAGTCTAGAACTTAAACTAGCGTTGTTGTAGTAAACAGACTAGAACTTAAACTAGCGTTGTTGTAGTAAACAGACTAGAACTTAAACCAGCGTTGTTGCAGTAAACAGACTAGAACTTAAACCAGCGTTGTTGCAGTAAACAGACTAGAACTTAAACCAGCGTTGTTGCAGTAAACAGACTAGAACTTAAACCAGCGTTGTTGCAGTAAACAGACTAGAACTTAAACCAGCGTTGTTGCAGTAAACAGACTAGAACTTAAACCAGCGTTGTTGCAGTAAACAGACTAGAACTTAAACCAGCGTTGTTGCAGTAAACAGTCTAGAACTTAAACCAGCGTTGTTGCAGTAAACAGTCTAGAACTTAAACTAGCGTTGTTGCAGTAAACAGTCTAGAACTTAAACCAGCGTTGTTGTAGTAAACAGTCTAGAACTTAAACCAGCGTTGTTGCAGTAAACAGTCTAGAACTTAAACCAGCGTTGTTGCAGTAAACAGTCTAGAACTTAAACTAGCGTTGTTGCAGTAAACAGTCTAGAACTTAAACCAGCGTTGTTGTAGTAAACAGTCTAGAACTTAAACCAGCGTTGTTGCAGTAAACAGTCTAGAACTTAAACCAGCGTTGTTGCAGTAAACAGTCTAGAACTTAAACTAGCGTTGTTGCAGTAAACAGTCTAGAACTTAAACTAGCGTTGTTGTAGTAAACAGACTAGAACTTAAACTAGCATTGCTGTAGTAAACAGTCTAGAACTGAAACTAGCGTTGCAGCAGTAAACATTCTAGAACTTAAACTAGCGTTGTTGCAGTAAACAGACTAGAACTTAAAATAGCGTTGTTGTAGTAAACAGCTAGAACTTAAACCAGCGTTGTTGTAGTAAACAGACTAGAACTTAAACTAGCGTTGTTGCAGTAAACAGTCTAGAACTTAAACTAGCGTTGTTGCAGTAAACAGTCTAGAACTTAAACTAGCGTTGTTGCAGTAAACAGTCTAGAACTTAAACTAGCGTTGTTGTAGTAAACAGTCTAGAACTTAAACTAGCGTTGTTGCAGTAAACAGTCTAGAACTTAAACTAGCGTTGTTGCAGTAAACAGTCTAGAACTTAAACTAGCGTTGTTGCAGTAAACAGTCTAGAACTTAAACTAGCGTTGTTGCAGTAAACAGTCTAGAACTTAAACTAGCGTTGTTGCAGTAAACAGTCTAGAACTTAAACTAGCGTTGTTGCAGTAAACAGTCTAGAACTTAAACTAGCGTTGTTGCAGTAAACAGCTAGAACTTAAACCAGCGTTGTTGTAGTAAACAGTCTAGAACTTAAACTAGCGTTGTTGCAGTAAACAGTCTAGAACTTAAACTAGCGTTGTTGTAGTAAACAGTCTAGAACTTAAACTAGCGTTGGAGATAGACGTGCCAACTTGCACTGTATACAGTATACAGCTACAGCTTACAATCAGCCTTATAGCAAATATAAAATCATTATAATAAACATATTTGAATTTTGTCTTTAACAGTCCAACTTTGCCTTTGTAAATCGCAGCTAACTGTATTCGTTTTTTTTTCTTCTTCTTTTGCATGTTTTGCTCCTTAAAATGTCTTTTTAATTCAATTGAGTTTATACGTGTGAGAATAATATCATTACATACACAAATCCCTTTATTGACAAAGTCACTTAATAGGTCTCCAAAGCCATTCTATCCACAAAGCACCTCCATACTGCGAGCTATCAGGCTGCACTTTCACGTGTTTCTCACGTGACACGTTCATGAACGTGAGCCAAACCAGAGAGATTCTGCAGACACGCACTGAGACCTGACTTGACCTAAATAAAAGGAAATAAATTGAGAATGGAGTGTTGTGTGTGTGTGTGTGTGTGTGTTTGTATCTCTTCCTCGCTATGTGATGGAGCTGATGGAGGCCTGCTGTGAGTGACGGAGCCGAACGCTCGCAGTGAAAGCGGGGAAGGAGAGCGAGACGATTCTGAGAAATAACACGAGAGAGACAGGAAGCGTAACGGGGCAAGAGGAGAGACACAGCGGGGAACGAGTCTCGCTGATCAGACACTGCAAAACAGAGAGAGAGAGAGAGAGAAATATCTTGAAAGGAGAGAGGGGTGGAGGAGGATGGATGAAGGTGAGAGAGAGAGAGAGAGAGAGAGAGAGGTAGAGATGGAGAAGGAAATAAGGATTGATGGAAAAATAGCTTTAGCGATTCAGTTTGATATAATAATAATAATAATAATAATAATAATAATAATAATAATCCCTTTAACATACTCCTTTAATTTATTTTTTGTTTAAACTGGAGAGTAAATTTACATATAATTAAAATATGTTAAACTTGAGGTTTATCTATCTATCTATCTATCTAACATTTTTTTTATTTAACTGTATTGTTGCAGTAAATTCTTCTGTCCATTGAAAAACGTCACCACAACACTTCCTGTCTCTCTCTGCCTCTTTGATTCTTTACTTCCTGTCTCAATTAGAACTTTCCTCTTGTTAAACAGTAATTACGCTCCGCATTTGCCTTCTCGCTCGTCTCCATCTGTCTCCCACCCGAGTCGTCACACCCCTCCGCCTGCCCAAGCTTCACTCAGACCTCAACCCAAACGCAAACACAAAAAAAAGAAGAAGAGCAAAACTCTCAATAATAATGTGTAAAGTGTGGGAACATAAAAGCTAAAGAGAGCAGGAGGAAGTGAGCGAGAGAGGAGGATGCATAAGAAGAAGACACAAAAAGTGCAACACTATTCGTGTGGGTTTAGGATTTAATGTAAGGAGGTAAGGAGAAAGAGAAAGACTTTAGAGACATGAGAGAGACACATGAGAGACATGAGAGAGAGATGGGAGAACGACATGAGAGAGAGACAAGAGAGTGAGATGAGATAGATATGAGAGAGAGACATGAGAGAAAGACATGAGAGAAAAACATGAGAGAGAGCCATGAGAGAGAGACATGAGAGTGACATGAGAGAGAGACATGAGAGAGACGTGAGAGAGAGACATGAGAGAGAGACGTGAGAGAGAGACATGAGAGTGACATGAGAGAGAGACATGAGAGAGACGTGAGAGAGAGACATGAGAGAGAGACATGAGAGTGACATGAGAGAAAGACATGAGAGAAAAACATGAGAGAGAGCCATGAGAGAGAGACATGAGAGTGACATGAGAGAGAGACATGAGAGAGACGTGAGAGAGAGACATGAGAGAGAGACGTGAGAGAGAGACATGAGAGTGACATGAGAGAGAGACATGAGAGAGACGTGAGAGAGAGACATGAGAGAGAGACGTGAGAGAGAGACATGAGAGAGAGACATGAGAGAGAGACATGAGAGAGACGTGAGAGAGAGACATGAGAGAGAGACGTGAGAGAGAGACATGAGAGAGACATGAGAGAGAGACGAGAGTGACATGAGAGAGAGACATGAGACGTGAGAGAGAGACATGAGAGAGAGACATGAGAGTGACATGAGAGAGAGACATGAGAGAGACGTGAGAGAGACATGAGAGATAGACATGAGAGAGAGACATGAGAGAGAGACGTGAGAGTGACATGAGAGAGAGACATGAGAGAGACGTGAGAGAGAGACATGAGAGAGACGTGAGAGAGAGACATGAGAGAATGGGCAAGTGACATGAGAAAGACGAGGGGGGAATGAGAGATTAAGAGAGAACGAGAAATGAAGAGAGGGATGGAGAACGTAAACAAGGAAGAAACACAGAAAAAAAACAACGAACATGAATGAATGAACTATATGGATGACAACTGTAAGACAAAGATACAGAGAGAGGGGAAGAGGGAAAGAGAGAAACAAAAAAGAGAGAGAAAGAGACATAAAAACAGAGAAACAGAAAGACAGAGGCAGACAGAAACAGAGGAAAACATTCAAAAAGGTGAGAGACAGATAGAGGGAGACAGTAAAAGATAGAGGGAGACAGTAAAAGATAGAGGGAGACAGAGAGAGAAAGAAGTAAAAAGCCAAAGAGAGACATAGAGAGAGAAATAGACAAAGGGAGTCATAAAAACTGAGACAAAGAGGGACAGAAAGGGAAACAGAGAGTGAGAGAGAGAGAGAGACAGAGGAAAAAAAACAATAACAAACCCAAACACGCCATTAACACGTTGACTTCACGGGGCTGCACTCGTCCTGCACGTATCTATTCATCGTCAAATGTTTAAACACACAGGTTTGGGTTTAATTATTTATTTATTTTTATTTTTTAAAAGAACAATAATAATAATAATAATAATAATAAAAGATGAAAGACATCACTGTCCTGTTCATGTTTTATTTTTTCCCCTCAGAGTGCAATGTTAAATGATAGATATTTCCTGTGACAGACACAGACAAGAAATGTCAAGCTGTCTCAGATACACACCCGCTGACATTTTTATTCCCTCTCTCTCTCGCTCTCTCTCTCTCTCTCTCTCTCTCTCTCTCTCTCTACCTGAAAGGCTACACTTCTGAGAGAGAGAGAGAGAGAGAGAGAGAGAGAGAAAGAGAGAAATTATTCATATGCATAAAACAGACTTTACTTTGTTTACAAGACTTACAATATTTTTGTTTTATTTATTCACAAAAGACCTCCTACTTTTTATCCATTTAAAGTTTAGCCCATCCCTCACCGAACCCCATCCCTCACCTAGCCCCGCCCCTCGCCTAACCCCGCCCCCCCTAATCCCACCCCTTACCGAACCCCATCCCTCACCGATCCCCATCCCTCACTTAACCCCGCCCCTCACCGAACCCCATTCCTCACCGAACCCCATCCCTCACCTAACCCCATCCCTCACCTAACCCTGCCCCTCACCGAACCCCATCCCTCACCTAACCCTGCCCCTCACCGAACCCCATCCCTCACCTAACCCCGCCCCTCACCTAACAGACCCCTCACTGAACCCCATCCCTCACCGAACCCTGCCCCTCACCGAACCCCATCCCTCACCTAACAGACCCCTCACTGAACCCCATCCCTCACTGAACCCTGCCCCTCACCGAACCCCATCCCTCACCTAACCCCATCCCTCACCTAACAGACCCCTCACTGAACCCCATCCCTCACCTAACCCTGCCCTTCACCGAACCCCATCCCTCACCAAACCCTATCCCCATCCCTCACCTAACCCCGCCTCTCACCTAACCCCATCCCTCACCTAACAGACCCCTCACTGAACCCCATCCCTCACTGAACCCCATCCCTCACCTATCCCCATCCCTCACCTAACAGACCCCTCACTGAACCCCATCCCTCACCTAACCCTGCCCCTCACCGAACCCCATCCCTCACCGAACCCCATCCCTCACCTAACAGACCCCTCACTGAACCCCATCCCTCACCTAACCCTGCCCCTCACCGAACCCCATCCCTCACCGAACCCCATCCCTCACCGAACCCCATCCCCATCCCTCACCTAACCCCATCCCTCACCTAACAGACCCCTCACTGAACCCCATCCCTCACCGAACCCCATCCCTCACCGAACCCCATCCCTCACCTAACCCTGCCCCTCACCGAACCCCATCCCTCACCGAACCCCATCCCTCACCGAACCCCATCCCTCACCTAACCCCGCCCCTCACCGAACCCCATCCCTCACCGAACTCCACCCCTCACCAAACCCCATCCCTCACCTAACCCCATCCCTCACCAAACCCCATCCCTCACCTAACCCCGCCCCTCACCTAATCCCTCCCATCACCCAATTTTAAGTGTATTGAGCGTCCGTGAAACAAGTTATTTCCTGTTGTCACTTCCGTAATAGCCACTTTAGCAGTCATTCTGTTATCATATATACAGTTGCGCCCAAAAGTTTGCGTACCCCTTGCAGAATCTGCTAAATCTTAATACTGTTAACAAAATAAGAGCGATCATACCAATCCCATGTTGTTGTTTATTTAGTCCTGTCCTGAATAATCTATTTCACAGAACAGATGTTTACATATAGCAACGATAACGTATTTGAACGAGCACATTAACATAGACACACACACAACATACTAGAAAAATAAAACACAAAAATGTCTCTCGGGAATTTCAGAAAAACAAAACGAACATGGCGGACAACAGTTCAGCTCATCTGTGATTTAAAACAGGAAGTCACGACTAGACTGAGAGCAGATCGGAGGCGTCGAGATCGGATTTTACACACCACACACCACAGGATAATCTGACAAGACACTCCCTTTAAATGAGGACACCTCGTTTTTGTGATCGCCGGGACACAGAAAGGGCCTCGAAATCGTCCAGCTTACCCTCTAGTGTGGTTTCTCTATTCGAGCAACCGGTTTAGTCAATTCTCACCGTGCTTCGTACACCAACCTCTACCCCCGAATCCTCACGAGCTTTTGGAACGTGATTGTGTTAAAAGTTTCGACGAACGTGAACAAGCGAGGGAACTTCAGTTTCGTTTTAAACAACTTTGAATTGGAAAGATTTACTACTAGCATCAACGTCACACATGGAGCTGTAGATGATCTCTTTCCATTTCTCTCTCTCTCTCTCTCTGTAGCTCTCTCTCTTTTCCGTCAGCTTATCTCTTTTGCCAAATTTCTGCCTACGATTTTATTTGCTCTATCAGGTTCCCGCTTTCAGATTCCCCCAACACACGCACACACACACGCCGTCTCCTCGACGCGGCCCACATCCAAGACGCAGAGGATCAAAGTAATGAACCACACACGCAGGAGAACACACACACACACACACACACACACACACACATACACACATGCAGAGAGGTGGTACACACACAGGCAGAGAGATGGCGAATCAGGATAATAAAGTGCACACCACACTGGCGAAGCCATCAATCACACACAGACATGAAAGAAAAAAGAGAAAGACAGAGGCAGAGAGAGAGAGAGAGAGAAAGAGAGAGAGAGAGAGAGAGACAGATAGAGAGAGAGACACAGAGAGAGAGAGCGACAGAGAGAAAGAGAGAGCAAGGAAGAGAGAGAGAAAGAGCAACATAGATAGAGAGAGAGAGAGAGAGTGAGAAACAGATAGAGAGAGAGAGACAGAGAGAAAGAGAGAGCGAGAGAAAGAGAGAGAGAAAGACAACATAGATAGATAGAGAGAGAGTGAGAAACAGATAGAGAGAGAGAGACAGAGAGAAAGAGAGAGCGAAAGAAAGAGTGACATAGATAGAGAGAGAGAGTGAGAAACAGATAGAGAGAGAGAGAGAGAGAGAGAGACACAGATAGAGAGAGAGAGACAGAGAAAGAGAGAGCGAGAAAGAGAGAGAAAGAACGACATAGAGAGAGAGAGAGCGAGAGAGAGCGAGAAACAGATAAAGAGAGAGAGAGAGACAGAGCGACATAGATAGAGAGAGAGAGAGAGAGAGAGAGACACAGATAGAGAGAGAGAGACAGAGAGAAAGAGAGAGCGAGAGAAAGAGAGAGCGAGAAAGAGAGAGAAAGAACGACATAGAGAGAGAGAGAGAGCGAGAGAGAGCGAGAGTGGGGGACACAAGGAGCATCTCAGATTACAGCAATAGAGAAAATGTGGAAGAAATGAAAGAATAAACTTGAGATTTCTGAGAAAGAGAGAGAGAGAATATAAACACGTGAAAGAGTGAGACCTAATCCCCCTTCAAAGGACACTCGGCGCTGTTTTCGGTCTCCCAGAAAGCTTATTAAACTTTCATGCTTTAACGAGTCAATATTAGCTCTGACATTTCAGCCAGAGAGAAAAACGAGGGCGTGCACAACGCGTGCCAAAAGTTCCCGGTAGGCCGGCGAGGACGGAGGGCTGACGGATGAGAGAATGGAGAGAACCGGAGAGGCTTTGTTCCAGGAAAACAAAGACATCGTTGCCTCCCGGTCACATCAGATTAGAGTCATTTTCTCTTGCTTTGGGTTACAGACCGGATGAATTCTCCTCTACAGCGGAGACAGGAAGAACGGCGTGATTACAGCCTGATGTCTCATCGTGCACTTCGGTTTAGATCCATCATTTCACACACGGCTATGATTCAGCATTCGGGTCTTAAAAAGAACAGTCCGGCCAGAAAAAATAATAATCACACAATGTTCCTTCTATAATAAATGTATCCAGATGAGATGTTTGACATCCGGATTTTGCTTCTGTAGTCTTGCACCGGACGCTTGAGGAGCGGACGATTCGGATCGACGAATCCATTTCAAAGGCAAACACTGAAATGAATCGAGGCAACGATCTTAAATGGATTATTATAGATTATAACTGATTATAAATCGATTATAGATTAGAATTGTAGTGTGAGGTAGGATGAAGCAGGACTCGAGCGTGTAAACTCAAAGCGGTGTTTATTGAGCGTAATACAACAATCAGCATGATAATCCATAGCAGGGGTCAAATAACAAGCAGACCGCATCAACCCAGGAGAATCCATAATCATAACAGAGGAAATCTAAAGAAGGATCCGGAACAACGGACAACTCGGGAATAAAGAAGCACGACTCAGAACTTAACAACATAAAGCATGATAAGGCTTCACACTGAAAAAAAACTCAGGGGTTTTATATACTGTATATATATATACATATATATATATATATATATATATATATATATATATATATATATATATATATATATAAGTGCAAGTAGTGTACAGGTAATATCTAACTCCGCCCCTCACCTAACCCTGCCCCTCACCTGACCACGCCCCTCACCTAACCCCATCCCTCACCTAATCCTGCCCCTCACATAACCCCATCCCTCACCTAATCCCGCCCCTCACCTAACCCCATCCCTCACCTAATCCCATCCCTGTACTAACCCCGCCCCGTACCTAACCCCGCCCCTCACCTAACCCCATCCCTCACTTAACCCTGCCCCTCACCTAACCCCACCCCTCACCTAACCCCGCCCCTCATCTAACCCCTCACCGAACCCCATCCCTCACCAAACCCCTTCCCTCACCTAACCCCGCCCCTCACCTAATCCTACCCCTGCCCCTCACTTAATCCCATCCCTCACCTAATCCCGCCCCTCAGTAACCCCGCC
Source organism: Ictalurus furcatus (assembly GCF_023375685.1). Taxonomy (NCBI): domain Eukaryota; kingdom Metazoa; phylum Chordata; class Actinopteri; order Siluriformes; family Ictaluridae; genus Ictalurus; species Ictalurus furcatus. Next base: position 24,193,713 of record NC_071269.1, read on the forward strand.
CCTCACCTAAAGAAGAAGGCACAGAGAGAAAAGGCATGAATAGGAAGAACGTCATCACTTTACTGTGTGTGTGTGTGTGTGTGTGTGTGTGTGTCTGCGTGTGTGTGTGTGTGTGTGTGTCTGCATGTGTGGCTTTACACATTTGTACATTATAAATTATTTAGTGACTCCTGTGTGTGTGTGTGTGTGTGTGTGTCACAAACACTATTCTTTTCTCTTACTTGCCTCACCAAAACTGTACTTTGATCATAATGCCATCAGAGACAGAGATCAGTCTGTTCTCTCTCTCTCTCTCTCTCTCTCCCCCTCTCTCTCTCCCTCTCTCTCTCTCTCTCTCTCTCTCTCCCTCCATCAATCGAATGCTAATGAATCCTTCACTTGCTATGACGGAAGCCTTAAAAGCTGTCCCTGATAGAAACAGGAAGTTGGAGGAGGAAAAGAAAAGAAAAAGAAAAAGCTTCTCCGTATCTCCTACACACACAAACACACATATACACACTAACACACACACTAACACACATGTACACACATGTCTGATGTGCACAAATGTCACTTCCTGCTCTTTCCTTTCAAGGCTAACCTTTCTAGTTGCTAACAGCCAAGAGTCGATAAAGGAAAGAGGCAGAATGACGTGGAAATGCCGCCGTTTCACAAATAAAAGGAGAACAATTAATCCTCTCTGACCTTTTCGCTTTCTGCATACCTTTAGCATCTTTTCTCTGCATTAGCATCTTGTCTTTTTTTTTTTTTTTTTTTTTACAGAACCTGCAAGGACAGTACAGTACTATTATTTTCTCCTGCTTCTTTTTTTTCTTTTTCTTTTTTCCTACCTTTTTCTTTCTTTCTCTCAGGGTTTGGAGGCGGAGACGGATGCAAGTGCCGATTAGAAAAGTAACAAAAGTAACAGTAACTATAGAACGTGTGGCAAAACGCTCAGGCAAAGAATAACCATAAAACGACGACCATGATATATACACGTATACGCATAGTGCTCATTAACAAGAATGAGATTCAGGTGCAGGTGGTCATGTGACACTCAGTACGTTTACATGGACAGCGATAATCCGATATGAACCCGATTAAGACGATACTCTGATTAAGAAACTAGCATGTAAACAGAGATTATTGAGGACCTTAATCCGATTAAAGTCATACTCGAAGTAAACACAGATGGAATTAAGACGTGTGGAGTATTTCCTGTTTTAGTCGCGTTATCGACGTGCGTTACAGACATGTACACACCTTAATCACACTATTAACGTCGTGTGGGAGTTTTCACCGCATTGTGAGACAGGACACGTACGCACACGGCAGCGCTCGACCGTTTTACAGAAAACAAGAGAGCACGGCTGCGTCCCAAACTGCGTACTTACCTGCTATATAGTAGGACAAACACACGTATTAAGGCTACTATATATACGGTAAGTATGCGGTTTGAGACGCAGCCCACGGCTTCAAGCAGTCGTCTATTTGCACGTACAGCACGACTAATAATTAACCGCACTTGAAGCTTTCGTAAAATTAAAAATAAAAACACCTAAAACTGTATACGGTCCCATAACGAAGACCAACTGTATGTTGATACGTGAAATTCTGGAGGGACGTCGGACGGCGTGGCGTGGGGACGTAATGACGTGTGACGTTAATCCATCTATGTTCTATAACACGTAAAACAGGTACATGAAAGGAGTATTCTAAAAGCGACTCATGTAAACACCTTAATCAGAATATCGTCTTATTCAGAATAAGGTCCATAATTACATCACTGCTGTCCGTGTAAACGTAGTTAATAATGCTGTATGGTGCAGTGCATGCTGGGTACTGTAGTCCAGAGTTCCTTCTGGCATATCCATGGCACTTTCTTTCTTTCTTTCTTTCGATCATCTGTCTTTTCCATCTTTTTGCCCTTTTTTTGGTGTTTTTCTAACTTTTCTATCCTTTTTTAAAAATATCTTTCTCTTTTTTTTTTCTTTTCTGTTTTTTTCCACCTTTTCTGACTTTACATATTTGGCTTTTTCTGCTTTCATCATCATTTTTTTTAAGGCTTTTCCCAGCTTTTCTTTCAATTTTATTTTCGTACAATAACGTAATATCACAGACAAACAGAGAGAGAGAGAGAGAGAGAGAGATGGAAAGAGAGAGACCTGATTTAATTAATCCTGCTGATTTGAAAGAATTTAAAGCTGATTTGGAGGTGAGGTTGGTGTTGATGTTGTAGAGGTGATGAGTGCACACTCTCTGATTGGTAAATTAATATCGCTTCCCATGTGTTTATTGTGCTCACGATTCTCTTCGTTTTCTCGACTCTGGTTTCTCCTTTAACAAAATAGATGCATTTTTTAAACATCTCAGCTGGATTCTCCGAGATGAACTACTGCTAAATATGCAAACAATAATGTGAAAAATAAAAAAGAGAGAATTTATAAGCGTATGCAGGGTTAGGGCTGAGAGCGAGGCTGCGGTGATGAATGGAAATGGATTTGGAACGAGGCCGGAGGTGAAACGGAGCTGTTTGACTCCTGCTACACTCATTAGTGACTTCTCCATCTGCCAGCAGCCTATGTGTGTGTGATGTATGGAAATCAGATTTACACACACACACACACACACACACACACACACACACAAACATATTTGTTCTGGAAAATATGCTTACAGTTTCATAAAGTGATTCACAAAGTGATTTAACATGCGATAATGTTCTACAGGAGAGAGAGTGTACACTACAGGAGAGAGAGTGTACTCTACAGGAGAGAGAGTGTACACTACAGGAGAGAGAGTGTACACTACAGGAGAGAGAGTGTACTCTACAGGAGAGAGAGTGTACACTACAGGAGAGAGAGTGTACTCTACAGGAGAGAGAGTGTACACTACAGAGAGAGAGAGTGTACACTACAGGAGAGAGAGTGTACACTACAGGAGAGAGAGTGTACTCTACAGAGAGAGAGAGAGTACACTACAGGAGAGAGAGTGTACTCTACAGAGAGAGAGAGTGTACACTACAGGAGAGAGAGTGTACACTACAGGAGAGAGAGTGTACTCTACAGAGAGAGAGAGAGTACACTACAGGAGAGAGAGTGTACTCTACAGAGAGAGAGAGTGTACATTACAGGAGAGAGAGTGTACACTACAGGAGAGAGAGTGTACTCTACAGAGAGAGAGAGTACTCTACAGAGAGAGAGAGTGTACTCTACAGAGAGAGAGAGTACTCTACAGAGAGAGAGAGTGTACACTACAGGAGAGAGAGTGTACTCTACAGAGAGAGAGAGTACTCTACAGAGAGAGAGAGTGTACACTACAGGAGAGAGTGTACACTACAGAGAGAGAGAGTACTCTACAGAGAGAGAGAGTACTCTACAGAGAGAGAGTGTACTCTACAGAGAGAGAGAGTACTCTACAGAGAGAGAGTGTACTCTACAGAGAGAGAGAGTACTCTACAGAGAGAGAGAGTACTCTACAGAGAGAGAGAGTGTACACTACAGGAGAGAGAGTGTACTCTACAGAGAGAGAGAGTGTACTCTACAGGAGAGAGAGTGTACTCTACAGAGAGAGAGAGTGTACACTACAGGAGAGAGAGTGTACACTACAGAGAGAGAGAGTGTACTCTACAGAGAGAGAGAGTGTACACTACAGGAGAGAGAGTGTACACTACAGGAGAGAGAGTGTACACTACAGAGAGAGAGAGTGTACACTACAGAGAGAGAGAGTGTACACTACAGGAGAGAGAGTGTACACTACAGGAGAGAGAGTGTACACTACAGAGAGAGAGAGTGTACTCTACAGGAGAGAGAGTGTACACTACAGAGAGAGAGAGTGTACACTACAGGAGAGAGAGTGTACACTACAGGAGAGAGAGTGTACACTACAGAGAGAGAGTGTACACTACAGAGAGAGAGTGTACTCTACAGGAGAGAGAGTGTACACTACAGGAGAGAGAGTGTACACTACAGAGAGAGAGAGTGTACTCTACAGGAGAGAGAGTGTACACTACAGGAGAGAGAGTGTACTCTACAGGAGAGAGAGTGTACACTACAGGAGAGAGAGTGTACTCTACAGGAGAGAGAGTGTACACTACAGAGAGAGAGAGTGTACACTACAGGAGAGAGAGTGTACACTACAGGAGAGAGAGTGTACTCTACAGAGAGAGAGAGAGTACACTACAGGAGAGAGAGTGTACTCTACAGAGAGAGAGAGTGTACACTACAGGAGAGAGAGTGTACACTACAGGAGAGAGAGTGTACTCTACAGAGAGAGAGAGAGTACACTACAGGAGAGAGAGTGTACTCTACAGAGAGAGAGAGTGTACATTACAGGAGAGAGAGTGTACACTACAGGAGAGAGAGTGTACTCTACAGAGAGAGA